>NW_019211455.1:37685481-37973705 GCF_002443255.2 Varroa destructor | reverse complement strand
ATATCGTTGTTTACTATTTTATATTAGTACATTATTTAAAGTATATTATTTTTACTAATTTGCTATGACACAGCACTGGCTAGAATGAATAGAATGCCAGTTTATCGCACCGTAAACTACGTTTTGCTAACTAGTCTTTTAAGCGACAGGTTCAGCGAGTTCTCGAGACTCGAGCCATAAGTAAGTTCAGATAAGAGCTAATAATAATTTGTTACATAGAGGTCTATTGGCAAATTCATTTCACACTCTATATGTGAACTAGGATTTGTCAACCAGACTAAATAAAACCTGATTATAGTGTGTTTACATAACGAGGCAGGGGGAGAATTTCTTACCAGTGCGAAGAATGAAAGGCAGAGATTAACCGTTCGCGCGACCGTCAGTCGTTGACCGGACATGGTAGAACTGCTTCTCCGAAAGCGGGTAATGTCCATCCTCCGTCGCTGAAGGAGATTTGTCTGATCGAACATGCACTCATCCGAATCTGAGCCGGAGCGCTCTGCCAAAGCCTGTAGAGCACCTCGGGGAGCCATCGCTCCTCTTTTAGCACTGTTAGTATAGAGTGCTCCAGATTCTCACACACAATCACACGGCTCCAATCTCAAACTCTGGCCACGGTAAGACACCTTGAAGGCCGCGAAGGCAGGTAATGGGTGGGGCTACCCAGTAAACAATCTCATCCTTGTTACAGCAGGCAGCGATTAAGAGAGCTGCTGCCAGGATCAGGACACCTTAATTCCAGTAACATACACAGCTATATAACTGCAATTCTGATCGCAGTCCTCATAGAGGAATTGAGAACGGTACCCGACAGAAGCCGCAACAGCGGCGGCTACCAGTGACATCAAGAGGGAATGAGATGTTATGATTAGGCTTGCTTGTGATCTTTCCTGCCAGCACATAGCCGATGTTCTCACTCATTGGTAAAAACTTCCTACCATTGCTTTACTCGTACATTTTATGATAAGCAATTTATTGTCACTGTATTTTTGACAGAGGGATTCAGTGGTGCGTATCTTTTTTTAACCCAAATGGCAAATTGCTTATCGCTGCAATATGAAAAGCAAAACAGCCTACGTTTTTTTTTATTAGTTATTGTACGATTAATGTGATGTTGTTGAACTCAGTTATAGAGTGTCATTTGTGACTGCAATGATGTGCAGGCGAACGCAAATTCGATAATGAACAGATGGAAATTTTGCGCCTCTGCCATAGTACCGTTACTTCGGCCCTACAAACGATAACGTTTAGACGTTCCACCCTCTCCCAAACGGTTGTCCTTTCCTTCAATGGGAGTGAATGATGTTTGTTGTTAATGGTGATTTGTGCGTATCAACCCGACTGTCGTCGGTAGTCGAGGTGTGTTAAACCGTAATCAGCTGACATGGTGAGACTAAAATCCCACGTTGACTAAATCTTCATGACAGCCTCGCGAACAAGTTAGCCCATAAGTTGATTGCTGAATGATCTCGAAAACTAAATATGGTCTGTTCGGTGTTGATGTGCAAAAACAGGAGTTGTGCTTGGCGCAAACAGGGTGTTTTTTTCTACAAGTAAGTATAATTCATATTTCGTCATTATTTATCAGAAAGTAGCTACCTAAACAATGGCAATATTTAATCACAATGTTTTTTTCAAATGGAAAAATAATATTCCTTCTGCTTAGAGAAAGCTGCGACGAACCAGCGAAATGTTGCTTAATTAAGTGATGCAGTCTTTGTCTAGGAAAAATCTGAACTTGGCTTAAGAAGTATGCGCGATCCTCATCGAATAGATAGATAGATAATCTTCCCTCACAGAAGTTCATGCCTATTATAAAACTGCGATAACTACTGGGCGCAAAAATACAGATTAGGCGAGAAAAAAAAAAAGACAATGAGGTGAAGCTAGTTTTCCTAGAGAGGAAACCCCATTTTTAGCTAAATGGATCAAAAACGGGCGGAATATAATATAGCCAAGGTCGAAGTGGTAAGAAATAAAGGCTTAACACCTATTTCAAATCTAGACCGTTAGCCCAGCATTCAATTACTCGCAGTAATTTAGGCCGCGCAGTGTATGAAAGTATATTAAGGTCAGCGAAAGCTAATCTCTTTGACTTTGGCAGATTGACTTCGATAGTATGTTGACAAATTATACTATTTCAATGAAAAGCAGTTTTAATGAAACGAGCGTGGTCCACTTCACTACGTAACGTACCGTTACATGTACTTCGTATTTACATTATTATTGCCAGGTTTCCTCTTCGCGATTCCCGACTGTTAAAAGCTTGGCTGCGCAATATCTCTCGGCCAGGTGATTGGTTGCCATCGGCGCAATCTCGAATTTGTAGCGACCATTTTGGTCCTGAATGCCTTCAAAAAGTGGGCGCTCGTCTTGAGCTCAAACCCAACTCATTACCAACGCTACACTTGAGTTTTCGAGCCAAAGATGCACCGCCTATTGTGTCAACCGCAGAAATGGTGTCCGAAGCGGAAGACGATGATATGGATTCATTAAAGGCAGACCACTCGTATTCATCGGGTGACCAAGAACCACCGCCCCCATCAGTCGAAGTTGCAATGAAAGAGCACTCGTATTTTACCGGAGTCGCGCCGACTACTGCGCCGCCGCCTTCAGGCGTAACACCTCTTCCAGAACCTCAGGAAGCATCAGAAGATCACACTTACCATAGTAACCTACCCGGAAAGCTCTCACTTGATGATCATACGTATAATAGAGGAGAGCAAGCCCTAACGCTTAAGGCTGATGTACTCTTAACTGCAACGAATATAGCAATGGCGTCCGCGACGACAGACATACAGAATATCAAAGGCGAGTCCGGAGCGGAAGATGCTGCAGAAACTGGAGACGGACTGAGGAATTTTGACCACACGTATAATCATCGAAAGAACGAAACAAACGGTACCTGCGGGTCAGATTGCGATTCAAGCGCTACCGTAATGCTAAACGTTTCACCGAATAAAGGCATGTACTATTTTTACAACTTGAAAGGAAAGCACTCAAAACAGTTCCATGTTAAGCATCATAAAGAATAGCGACAATAGGCCTGCCATTGTCATGATCAATTAAAACTGTACCTTTTTTTTATCAGATTTTTTCACCATTGGGCCATTTTGTTCATTCGATGTAACTAAACGATATAGATACCCTTGTTATTATCAAGATTTTCCTTGTGTACAAGACCCATCCGGTCCCACTAAGCGCAAAATACAGTCTTCATTAAATAGATACCTGACGCTTAACTTAGGCGTACTCCCTAGGTCACCCGTTTCTTTTTCTGCTTCACATGGACGTCACTTCTAGTTGCCTATAATAACATTGGCCAAGTGCTCGCTGATTAGTGTCAAACGAAGTATTTAAATAGAATGAGCAGCCATGTTATGCTTGTGCTCAATTTCATATACAGGACACCCAGACGCCCCCAATAAAAGTTCCATAGATTCAAGATTCCTGACAAAAGTTAGCTGTCTACGGTTTATCCTATTGGTCAGTCTAGTAAAAGATACCTAATTGTGTACATCCCTTCAGGTAATCTTATTAATTGTACAGTCCTTACTCTACACGGCGTATGTCCTGGGGCTGCTTTAGTTGCCTCTTGACCTCAGGAAAAAATAAATAAGAATGAATATCGGAAATGCATTTTATGACCAGGAATATCCATTTTTGGAGCTTAAACTTGGCACCTCGCTCGTTGCACAATGAAAGTATGCCAGACTGACAGAGGAAAAACACTTTTAAATGCTATAGAAAATAGTAAACAGAGTGGAAAGGTAAAGGAAATATTATTATAAAGCCTTACTATGTTACAACCTATATAACATTTAACTTTTTACGATCATTATTTTAAAGAGATGATAATGATGGCCAATAATCCAATTTGCAAGACGCAAACAAGAGAACTTCGTACGGACTGCCTAACACTAAAAACTAATTAATCTGAACGGTTGACGAGATGAAAAAAGATAAATCTGAATACTATTTATCAAAAGATGAATTCATTGAAAATCTCAAACTTAGATACTTAGCAAGATTTGTTTAAATCTTAAATGTATTTGATTTTTTTTATCTACCACTTTTTTTTTTTATAAACATGTACATTTTGCTTTTTCAGGGGCGCAAAAACGACCACATCCCGTTGAGTCCCCATCATGGAAAGAACTAGTCGAAGAGAATTATGCCTTGAAACAGAAATTGGCCACAAGCGAACAAAAGTCATTCGAACTGAGTAAAAAGCTGGGTGATGCAACAGACAGAATACGGAAACTGGAAGATCACGTAGCCAGACTCAAGAAGACCCTTGCCGAGGTTGTCATGGAGAGCGTTGAGGGCCATCTTGATCACGGCAAACGAGCCAGCAAGTGTATAGGGTGACAAACCGTACAAGTTGAAAAACACGAAAGGTTAGACTGCTCAACTGGACGAATCTTGAGCTGCACAGTAAATGGTGTATAAATATTAAATGCTTCGACTCATGGAGAAGATAATTCATTGTAAAGAAGACGGGAAGATGGGTGCATAAGCCCCCCTTTGTAGACAAAAAACAAATCAACTAGGTACGCTTCTATCAAGTAAATAGTAAATAAATTAATGGGAGGTAATTATGCATGCGTTATTCTTTACATATATATATATATATATATATATATACTTACCGTACTTATATATAAATACTGTCCTAGACTGTATTATTGAAGTGTAACGTAGGTGAAACGCATCCGGTAACAGAGGTAATTTATATTTGACCGATTGCTCAGTCGTAAAACTGGAAGGCAATAACATATCTAAATAGAAGCTTTTGGAGTGCGTGTACTGTGATGTATCTTACTTAGTATATCTTTCACCTCACATAGTATCACTAGTAACTATCGCGGCCAATTCAACAGTGACGCGATCTAAGCCCCACTGAAAAATATCGTGCTATAAAAATTATTTTTTTTTGTTGGAAATTATTTATGATCATTAGGCCTAAATGAATCTCAATAATAATAATAATTTTAGACTCTTTTAATTAACAAGACCTGCTCTGTAAGTAACAGAGAACGTCATGATTATCTCATTGTTTTATATTGTTAGTTCGTGTGGTCCTTGCGATGACGTAATTGTCACGAAGCTGCGCAGGTTCGAGACCAGGCCGCGCAGATCCATTTTGTATCGAGTGCGAACGGACCGGTTTTCTGAAGCAATATGTAGCGGCGATGCCTAACATAAAACTCGAAATATTTATTTGATTTCAAAAAAAAAAAACTTAACGTTTCAGATCTGGTCAGAGAAGTTCAAAAGTATATTTTGTTTACGATCACCGAAACAGTTGATTTCTCATGTTTCTGTTTTGAAATTTGCTCAGTGTTGATTTATGATGTAATCGTGCATAATAATTTCGAAAACTCTGCACACAGAAAGGTTCACAGAAATAGGTTTTTATTTCAAAGTGCATATGGACTGGATAATAATAATAATGACAGATGGATGAAACTTCAAAGTGCACTATTTAAATACTTTCAAACCTAGCACTTTTCCAAAGCGACCTATCCTGAAAAAGCAAAACAAAATATTGCTTAACGCACTTAACACTATCAGGTGAGGTCGAGCATAATTTTTTAAAGGTAACAAATAATTGCCAGTAAGTTGATAATATTAGTCCTTTCCAAGTATGAAGCGCGATTATGGTAAGCGCACATACAAGGTTCTAATTATTGAATTCAATTTCTCTATTTCTAGTATATCCCTGAGCTAATTCCTACACAAGCTTTCGAAGGGATACGCACGTTTCGTGTCGAGCTTACATACATACATACATACATACTAACTACTATTTCATAAAGAGTAAAAAAACAAGGTTTGTGTTTAAGCTGCCCTTTTCCAGTCTTTTTCGCAAAGGTTAAAAAGGGGGCTTCCTACCGTAATTCCTTTTACAGTAGTTTCACTTAAAAATGTTGCGCGTAGGGAGCGCATTTACCGTCAGCAAACTTAAAGATACAATGTAATATAATAATAATAATAATAATAAGATATACAATTACAGTATAATGAAGGTGCACTCGAAGACAGCCTTGGCAGAGGGCCCATCCCGGGACTTCTTTTTTTTTTTTTGTTTAGGTCTCGAGTCGAACATTGAAAAATACACTTACAATATTTATGTGTCCTTTTCTCTCTTGTCATACATCGTGTTTATTTCAACGGTGCGGAAACGGTTCCAATCAGGTTCGACAATTTACAAACTAGTTGAATCGTTATTTTCTACACCATACATAGATGAAACTTAGTTATATTTAATCTAAGTATTTCAAAATAGAGAAATGCATAATACCTTGTCTATTCATACAAATTTATTTACATTGTTATAAACAGAATCGGATGATGACTTTGTTGTGTCGACTTATGAGTCACAACAAATCATAATATATAACAAGACTTAAGACTCGTCATTTAAAGTTTTTTCATTTTTTATGTCTTCAGTATTTTTATGACGACAGTACGATATGTTATCACTGTTAGAACAACTTAATCACTCTTCATGATCTTCTTCACTTCCGCCTGATGATCATGATCATTCTTATGATTATTCGTCATCATTGCTGTCAACATCGTCATCAACATTACAACAATAGAGTTCTTCTCCATCACCCCCAAAAATACGCAATCACAGACGGCGGTAAGTAAATGAATTTGAATTGCACGTAATCATTGCTTTGTGCATCATTATTGTGCAATTAGTTCGTGTACTCGTTGTGGTTGTGGTTGTGGTGTTTAGCGTAGATTATTGCGTTCGTTGTTGTTGTTGTTGTTGTTGTTGTTGATGTTATTGTTGTTGTGGTTGTTGCTGTTGTGGTTCGATACTGCTTCGCTTCTCATTTCTTGAAGAAACTGTTCAAATGCCTTATTCTCCTCGTCATTTAGACTGAAACACAGAAAAGCAGATGTTGTATTGAGCATTAGATCCATCTAAAACTTAGCGTACACACAAATATGTCCGCGTAAGTTATTGTTACGCAGTTTGTCGTTAGCTGCCTAACTAAACTTCAGCATCCATGCGCCTGTCTACAGCAGCACAAGTATTCCAAGTTTTGTGGTGATATTCGCAGTGTGACTAAAAAAATCCCTACTCTACGCTTTGTCGTGTTATGGCCCTAGTTCTCGGAACTGCTAACGACGACGCAGGACAACCTCGTGCAGAGAGGGGGTTTCCCCCATCATTAACTCTGATTTGTGCTAACATGTCTACTACTGAATTGTCCATCTTGCCTTGTACTTTCCAGAAATCTAGCATCACAGTATTGCTATTGTGAACCGCTGCTGTTACTGACAACTGCGAGCTTTAATCTGAACTGAACAGATTGAAACTCACGGTTACCTGCACTGATTCAGGGTAAACCACTAGATTTTACCCAGTTCCACATCCTAGACTCGGGATTAACAGTCTATAATCCATATTTAGAGGGGAAAACATAGTTCTTTTAAATATCACCATCGTATATAATTCCATACTGGACATCCAGGACGAAGTTCATATGAAATTTCGATGACCGCGGCGCAAAGCCTATGGGTAAAATTTCGTAGCAT
Source organism: Varroa destructor (assembly GCF_002443255.2). Taxonomy (NCBI): domain Eukaryota; kingdom Metazoa; phylum Arthropoda; class Arachnida; order Mesostigmata; family Varroidae; genus Varroa; species Varroa destructor. The sequence goes on along the minus strand of NW_019211455.1, from coordinate 37,966,145 downwards.
ACATAAGTAAAATTCCAACAATAGGTTCTCAGTTAATCGAGACGTGATTTTGCTAATCGTAAACAGAAGGAAAATTTCAAGAGGGAAGAATCAGCGAATAGTTTTTTCAGTGCTTTTATTATTACTACTACTCATTATATCCATTGAGGACGCAAAATTAAAATATTTAGTAGCAATAAATGTTACGTACTCAGCCACTTGTGTCTTATGTATCCTCGAACACCTTTCGCGTGGCTGGACGTCCCTCTGACGAGCGATTTTTTGCGTCTCAGAAAGAAGCTGTCGGAACTCTTCGTTGAGCGGGTTCGGTGTCCGTTGTAGCGCTACGTGAAGGGTATCTAACTCACGCATTGATGTTTCAGCACGCAATTCATGGTAGCAATGGGATAAACTCTAAGTTTAAAAGTAAAATCTAATATTAGTAATGTTGGTTTAGCATGAAACGTTTCGAGAGTTTGCGTACCAATACAGATGCTTGTGCGATATTAATACAGCATATTCCGATTGCGTCAACTTACTTACGAGTGAAACGCTCTACATAAACGTGCGAATTAATTCATATTGAGCGTCCTAACAGTACTTATGCAGTAAGCGATACCGTATCGAGCAGCAAAAAGGAAACATTGAGCGTTTTAGAAACCTCACAACGGTGACTATTGCTATCTGTTCGAATGTGAAAACCGCAGAAAGGGTCGTACCACGATAGCATACTCGCTCGTCGCTTTTAATTTAAGCAACTCTGCCAACCAGTGGCAGACGTTCCGTGCAAAATGCTGGAACTGCTTAGGCAAACTGCGACAGCGGCCGATATGCAGCTCGTATAGTAGGCGGCCTACGAAGATGCTGAGCTTCGCACCTACATTTTCTGGGTGCTGCCAGCCTGAACTGCATCCACTCCGCTTAAGGTACTCTTGTATGACCAGGTCCAATCTGTAACATCGCAAAGAAGACGGACGATTTTTAATAATCCTCAATAAAAAGTTATTCTTCGTATAAAAAAAAAAGAGGCACAATTTCGACAAATGCGTGAGTTGAGATTGAGTACGTTTGGGGAAAGTGGTCTGGGAAAGGGAAGTTGTATCATACTTGTAAAACAACTGATGGAAGAACCTCGCGTTCATTTCGACCATGGCGACGACAAGCTTGGCCAGTCGATCCGGCCTCACGGAGTCATGCGCGTTTTTAGGATGGCTGGTATGCATTATGCATTTGATAACCTCTAGCGCATGACGCGGAGAGGCACGCGCATAGTCGTGTAAATACTCGCAGCGAAACGTCAAGTAATTGAGGAAATCCTCTGTCGCATCATGCACCATGTCCTCGAGGAAGCTTGCCACCTGTGCCACACGTAACGACAAAAAAAGCAGCAGTAGCAGCATCAATGTCAAATTACCTTACAGTTGTATGACATGGATAAAAAGTATTGGGTTGCCTTGCGTCACTGTTGTGTTAGAGATGACGATTGCGAACTCACAGAATTCTATGTGTAAATCGAAAGAACGCGAATTTTCTGGATCATTGCCAGTGATTTTCCTAACTCTAGCTTTATTCACGCTTAGCTTGTACATAAACGTGAATCCGAAAAATTACAGCCCTAAAAAAGCGTTGGGTCGAACAGACAGAACATAGCTAAGTATTTAAGCTGCCCCTACAACAGGTTTTACATCAGGGCTACGCGCATACATCTGCTCGAGATAAATAAAATGAAGAAGCTTCAATGGGCAGTTGGATTGTGCGTTGACGGAAATGCAGCCGAAGCTTCTGATTCGTTTGAAGCGCAAGTGGCCATCCGCCGCAGATTAACCTTTCGTGACCAACTGAAGGATGGCCGGAACCTATTTTATTATTTCTTTTGGAAAATGTTTATTAATTGTTGAGCGTTTCCATTGAGCAGACATAGTTTGTTGTACGAAAAACAGTTAGATGGCACGACTCAATTGAACGCTATTTACGTATGATAAAAGAACATTCAGCTCGACAGAATAAAGGGCCTAGGGTTACAAACGTCTAGAGAAGAATATTTGAGCGGCCATTCTAACTATTAAACTCACGTCGAAACTGCCGGTCTCAATAACTGTCTTGTCCATTTGCTGGTCTCCTGAGCCTGCCCGGGACGACAGGCCATGGCCGTGCTGTCGATTGATTTGTTGCTGTATGCGAATTTCATCAGCGTTTAAGTAAAGCGGTGCCAGATGCGGAGGGTGTGCCTGCCGAAACTCGTGTCTCAACCCAGTCGAAGTTCTGCTGTGGGTGCTTACTCCTTGAGATTGTCCTACTGTACTTGAAGTAGGTACTGGACATGTTTTGGCTAGGTGCAAGGTCTTCATCGATGGTACAAATACAGCTGCGCTCGGATTCAACGTCATTTTGCTGCTTTCCAGTAGATAAAAGGCACAAAAATACAACACACACACACATGTTGGAACGTCGCATTGATTTCTATCCTACCTTCAGATACCATTCAAAATGCTTGCAATCATGATCTATATGATGGCTCTACTGAGAAATATAAAAAATTGTGCCTTTTGCTATTTTATATGGTAATATCATAATTGCAATCCTTACAAAACGGAACGGTAGGTTCCCGAGCGGTAATTCCTCGGGCAAGTAATAAACGTACGTTTGAGTGGATACGTTTTGAAGTTGCTTTTTTTTTCTTTTCTATTTTCTTTATGTACGCAAAACTAAGGAAATGCGAATTACGTCGAAAACAAACAAATCGATTAAACCTTTTTTTTTTTTTCTTTTTCTTCTTCTTCTTCTTTTAATAATATATTTAGTGAAATGCAGTAGCTGAACGGACCACGACGAGACCAAATCTGCTACAAAATTTTTAGCTCCACAGCTTTGCGCATTTAGCTAGCGCAAGTTATTATGAAGTACCTATAGACTGTAAGTTAGATAACGTAATTTTTCTTCTACTCATCCACAAAAGACAACCAGCGAAGAACAGACATCAGAGACACAAGTAATTCTTCACCTCGAAGCCAATCGAACGTTCCAAAATGTACAATACAAGAAAACGATGGAAATTTACAAACAGTTTCCTACTTTACTCAGACATTCTTGGATCCTAGGAAACGGTCGGACGCCCTCTTAATGTCACCCCGCTCTTCTTCCTACATTCATATTTTTTACACAGTTATTTGTTTTATACCAAATCGAATGGTGCCTGTCTGCCTGCCTGCCTGCATGTCCTGGAGAGACTAGTTAGGGCTTTCGCTCTCTTTTAATGGTAAGCCAGCGATTATTGCAGTCTTTGTCACAACTCCATAAGCAAAGGCAATTGCTCTACTGAAAAATTACGCGCAGCATTTTTATTGAGAGAAATAGAAAAAAAAAAAAAAAAAAAGCCTAAAAACTGTAAATACGTATACAATGGATGGGCACGTGAAAGAATTGGTAATGCTATCATCTGGATTCTAATTCCAGCCAGAAATACATCGAAGTTGATCATAGACGATTTTCTGAGACGCTCATATCTCAAAATTCTATAGTACTTATGGGTAACTGACCCAATACACAAGGTTTGTTATTCAATGCAGGTACGCCTAATTGTTGTATTTGTGCTTATACTATTATGGCGACATTATCGATCTGTTCAACGAGTCGATGGCCGCCTTTACGGTTGCAGAACAGCTAAACCTAGGGTAACTTCCATTTTTGTGTGACGCAATTTATTAACATGGCGATTTAATCTGTTATCTAAAATTGACCCAAGCACTTGTGGTTACAGAAGATAATGCACAAGGCCTATTTGCGGTCCTTAGGCCTGCTTAGTAAAAATCTGAGCTGCTATAGCAAACATAACGTTATAGATCTATTTATTTACTGTATACAATTAGACGCGTTTGTTCATCCTGTTTAAAGTCTGTTTAACAAAATTCTTCGTCTCAATAGATGTTAACATAATTGACATAGCGACACTATGGCTTTATTTGCGATGGATTTGTGCACTTTTTTTTTCTCATAAAGTAATTAATTATTAGGTAGGTAAAGTATGTTGGTGCTGGAGACAAGCTCCATAGTATGTATGTATGTATGTATGTAGGAAAGTTTATCTCATGCCTCATTATATGATGTAGCAAGTTTTCACCAGTCTATATGTAGCACACGTATCAATTATCTCACCAGTTATTTCGTAGATTTTGTAACAGGGAGTCGTTGGAAGCGTCTGGAGTTTTAAACAGTCGGGTGCGGGTCACCGAATTTTCTCCTACGAGATTTTCGATCACATTCGCTCGAGGCATAGTGATTTTCTTGCATTCACACTATTGGTCTTTCCGTCGCTTGTAAACCTTTACACACTTGTACTTCAGACGATCACTACGAAGTCGTTAAAAATAAAAACAATGGTTGACGTAGAATCGTCTATCCAACGGCAGTGAATTTTTATCAGTAGTAGTAGTAGTTATTATAGTGATTATTAGTATTATGTCAGCGCGAATATAACTACGTGTGTCGGGCGCATCGACGCCTGCCCCAGCCTGTTACTGTTGCTATATTGTTAACTCTCACCGAAACTTGTTCGAAGTTCTTGCTTCAGCGACGGCGGTTTCGGACCACAACGGAACTTCTGGTAAGTACTAGCTAAGATGACGGCGTTAAACGTTGGTGGTGCCCTATCGACAGTGATGATGCTAGCGACGTATTTTTCCGTATTTTGTAATCGCGTGTTGGTGCCTGCCTGCCTGCGGTGACGACTAAGTGAGACTGACGTTGGAAGTGAGTCACGATGAAATGCGCTAATGCGCGTTACTTCCTCCTCCAACGTTTTACTCCAACTGCGCAACATCATCATCATCGCCATTATGATCAGCATTATTCTTTGCTCAGCCAACCAACGCGACCGTAACTGCCGCTCGCCAGCTCAACCGACCACTTTCCTGCCCTTTACCAGTCCGTAGGTGCATCTGTCTGTCGATATGTCCGCCTCGCTGTTTGCCCCCTTCCACCACTGAATCGCGTTGAGCCACTGGCGCTGGCTGGCTGGCCGGCCGGCCGGTTGGCTCCCTCGCTCGCTCGCTCACTCACTCACTCACTCACTCACTCCGCAGCAGCGGCAGCACTCAGCAAACCACCCGCTGCTGCCGTTGGATCGTTCGTTTAGCAGCGTGGCGAGCGACTAGACGCCCACCGCATGTATGTCGCTGCGTCTAGCAGAAGCAGCGGGAAACGATTGGCTGGCTCCTTTCACTCCTCTCCGTCGCCGCGCGCTGTAGTGACTAGCATTTCTAGAGTCCGTATTGACACGCGGTTAACGCATTGGTGCAGGGCTCTCTTTTTTTTTGCTATTATTACTTCTGGCGCCGACCATCCATTAACCGCGCGGCGGCGGCGGCGGCTGCTGCTGCTGCTGCTGCTGCTGCTGCTGCTCTTCAGCGCCATCTTTATCGGCCAGTTCGTCTTCTACATGTCATGGCAATAGCTTTTACGGTATTTCCTTAAAGACAATCTATGAAATATGTATAAATACAACGCTTCGTTTCTCACACATAAGTAGGTTCATTTACCTCTCCTAAACCTTTACTTGCAATGTATAAGCCTACGTTTTCGAAGGCGTTTAGTATCATTCTTCAGTCTTACGTGAATCGCGTAGTATTCCTGGTGCGCGGATCTTTCTAAGGCGTTTCTACATATAGTTAATAGGGCATGTGGTCACGCGAACCTCCAGAAGGATAAAAGGCATTCGACATGCGTTATAAAATAATTAGTGCGTCGGACGCTAGGTAAATTCAATGTCGAATCAGGGTCTCGTTTTGAAAGCCCTCTAAGATACACGATCGGCGAAACAGGTAGCAATTTTTATCAGTCACATCTTATGAGCCCGATGGCGACATAGTGATCTTCTTAAATCGAACTTCTCTCTGAGAATTTAAATGGCGCGCAGCTAATACTCTGAATCAATGGTTTTAACGTTAGAGAATGTCAGATCTGTCAAAGAAGACGTCCACCAAAAATAATGAGCGCCTAGTGTATATGAACCCTCTCATCACTGCACTCGAAACCTCCATAAGCTTGTAACCTCCAAGGTTTCATACATTTAAACGCCGTAGAAAATCTGCATCCAGTGTGATGTGGACGCCGGTAGGAGTTTTCGACAGTTAATGAACAGCTAGCCATTATCCTTTCGGAAGTTCGTTAGTATACAGCCTACTGCACGTCCCCCTAGACTTACATGGTTATCTATAATATTCTCCAATAGGTGGTTGCATATTGGAAGATTTAAATCGGGTTTAGTTATAATTGGAAGGGTAAGGCTGCTCAAGCTACTGGAATCATTTTGAAACGAGAGTCCTTTACTGCTAGCTGGTAGTAGTGAGAATCGTAGCACGTGAGATGATCTCCTTTTGCAGCAACTAGTGTAATTCTGTTAAGATCGTTTTTCGAAAAGGTATCGTTGAAATTAAGGGAAACACTGACGCACCTGTTTGGTGTTTCGCTAGTTTTCTTTCCGCCATCTTGCTGGTTGCTCGCCATTGAAATACCGTCCGATCAGTCTACAGTCAGAGTTGCGAAGCGTCTTCAATAACACTGTTCCAATTCACACCGCGTTATTATCTTTGCCCTATATTGTATACAACAGGCTGCAGGGCTCACACAGTTTTGCTTGTGCATCTCAACGTGTTGACTCGTAATTACGAACACACATGCCATATTAACGTGCCAACCCTGAGCGTGACCATTACCTCACTGCTGGACGCTGTACGCTGTTTACTCATGTGCAAATATCCACACCTTCCACAACATCCGTATCATTGCATGTATGTAAGAGGGCTAGGCCAGGTATGCAAAGCTATCATTTGTTCAAGTGTCGAAAATCGTCCCTTGTCGAATTTACATCTGGTGTTTTCCTATAGAACGGTTCAATCGAGAACATCTGGCACGCGCATATGTATCTGTTAGATCGCATGATGAAAAATATCTTGCCCGCCGAGCGCCCGTTCTCGTCAACATCATTTAAGAGTTCCTGCGTTAATACCGATATTGGTAACCACAAGTGAAACAAATCATCTACGCTTCGGCACAGTGTGCCTCTCGCCTTGCCAAAACAGAACGTTTCGCAAATCAAGTTGCGGTCCAAAAATGGTTTCGGTCAGAGTCAACCATCTTACTAGAGGCAGCTCCCTCTCAACGTGGTGCTAAATCGCTAATTTTTCGGTAAAGAACTTCGAGTGGATTGAGCTTCACGATCTATACAAATCTACTTAGATAGCTGCGAAAAAGTGTAGTAGGATTTTCTTCAACTCTCCAGATTATTACGGTTATTTTGTCGTTGTCTGCACTGCACTTAGAGTTATACATAGTGAGTACTTCGAATGCGTACGCGCATATATGACTCGGTTGATCTTAAAACGTATCAATACGTGAGTCAATTACAAAGGTTTTTTTCAGGGTATTTTAACCAGCTCGTGTTCTGAAGTCGATTTTTGGTCCATGGAATCATATGCGAAATCCAAACATGGCAAATAGTTGCGCGGAAGTTTTTTAATCACCGTATCTTTATTGTTAATTGCGATGTTCCAGACGGAACTATGTGCGAACATTACAGGAAACAGTGCTCTTTATAGACTATTATCGTGTTTTTTGTCGTATTTCGTTTTCGGGCAAACTGGAAATTTCACTTCCAGGACAAATGCGATGTATTAACACTGCACCCACTGATAATTAACAAATGTTCCAAATTTTAAAACTGGTACTCCCGTTAAACATTGCTTAAGACGGCTAGGTCCTTCCCTCTCTCTACGTTTCGCGTCTCACATCAGGTATTGCCGTTCGGCATGGTTCCATCATACTGGTGCTTTCCAGCACGAAACGAACCGTGTGTCTGTGCCCGAGGTCGATCCTAGCCTACAATAAGTCCCCAAGATTAGTAGGCAAATACGTTACTAATTAATCCATTACAGGAACCGATTAGGTTCTTCCAGCACGAAGCGAAGTGTTTCTGCACGCGGTTTCGGACCTAAACTGCGTTACTGTTTTTTCTTAAGTTTCCCCAACGGTTGACGTTTTTCTATCAAGTTACATGGGTTGGGGCCAGACACTGTACAAGGTTTAAACTGTTCTGCTTGATTGCCCAGTGCAGCGTCGTGGTCGGAACACATTTTATAAACACTATGCCAGCTCGCACGGAACGTGACATTATTACTACCATTAAGCCCTTTTAGCCGTGTTGATAAATAATGGCGCAACCGCAGCAGAATAGTCAGCAATTCTTCCACTACCAATTTGGTTCTCAGCTAGGTTACTGGCAACAAAAGAGCTGCAGTTTAATTACTATGATTATAATATAACAGATGTATTTTTGCATTTGGCCGCGCTACCTACCCCGGTAGCGTTTGTCAACATGCGGCCGTATATCCTTCGCGTCCCCAGTCATCTGACGGTCGGGAGACGTGACGATTCTAAAAGAGGGTCGAGCCGCTTTTGTACGATGGTAAATACTGACGTAGCAACTTCTTTCAGTTCAAACGCCATCTTACCCAGACTTTCGCCTCTGGACACGTTGAACGTAGACGCTGCTCAAAATAAGGGCTTCTGCGGCACTCAAGTACTAGGAAGCCTAATGTCTGACCGTTACAGTCAGTGTAGTGCGCTCGACTGGACCGTTGCACTGATGACATCCGACAGCTGTCTCAATGTTTCCGATACGGCTCCGTCCGTCACCTACCGCAAAGCAAAACAAGTCATGTTGTCTTTCCCGATTTAGTCAGAGTCTTTTAAAGAGCACTGTGCTTTTAGCGTTAGCACGACAGCTACGGTACGACCTGTATGACGCGAGTGTAACCGCCATTCATCATCAACCCAATGTTCGCGAACGGTCTATTGCCACTGGCACGAGCTCATCAGCTATTTCTATTATCGACAGAAAATTTTTTTTTCTAAAAAGAAATTACAAGTTTACCAGTTGGTGTTGAAAAAAATTGATGTACTTCATTTGTTGAATTTTTTTTCGCGTTAAACGGAAATCCAAATAACTTCTTAACAGAAGCAGGTTCTTACACATCAGTACGGCACGAGCATGAGTAGGAAATACAGTATTACATCTCGACAAAAATTGAAAAGGTGCGAAAATGCGTTGCAATTCTGGTTGTTCAATGCGCGCCTTACTTTGTGCCTTATGCTATCGAAACCGAATATGAGCCTTCTGAAGACAATCAAGTTAAGGAACTTAATCAGTGTCCCTTGCTTCTGAGTTCTGTTAGGGACGCAGTGGCAAAACACCTTTGATTCTTAGACGACAAGAAAATGTTGATTGTGCAGGCAAAAATTAGAGGAATTGCATCTGGCTCCTAGCGACAATCCTTACTGCACGTAAAGTCAAATCTCCGACCCATGCTCACATTTTGGATCTTGTCAACAGAATTTCAGGCGTTTAAATTTGTCAGCAAAAATAATGTAAGTGTGACATTCACCTGATCTATATGCTTGCGCAAGGCCTTCGATTATTTGCCTTAGTAAATGAAATCCTTGTATCACGATAAACATAAAATCAGCGTCTCTTTTTTAACATCTTTTAAAGCTAATCTTTATCAATATTCTTGCTTATTTAAATTTTCGCGGTATCGCGATACAACCAGTTATTCGAGGACGATTATTTTGTTTGCTTACTTGTAGGTTTTGCTGCCGTGCAAAAATGCCTGAAATAATAAGGTGCTCAAATATGTCCTCGAGCTAGTGTGTATTATAGAAAAATCCTTACAAATGTATTTTTTGCCGAATACTAATTGGAATTGCAATGTGAGTCATACCGCATTAGATAGGGCCAGGTATAACGTCGTATTTAAACCATACTCATATAATTCTTTCCTCTTCATGAAGCAACTATATAATTCACAGTTTCTCTTGGTAAACCAGTAGAAAGCTGGTGAATGCCGGCAAAGTTCTGACACTTGCAAAGATATTTGTGATTAGTATAGAAGACGGCAAAACGTTAATATAGAAAACAAAGTTTATTTTATTATTGAAAAATGTGCCCTATAATTACACAGTAATACTTACACTAGCTGAGCTGAACACGAATCTTAATAACCTCTCATATACATTCATAACTCCAGTGGTAGATAGATGCCCTCAATGATGTTCAACACAAAGTGATCAGTACAGCCATTGTTACTAGCTCATGTCATGTACGCGCAGTATTACTATTATCATCATTATGAACGTATCTGTCAACATACGTGCCCATTGTTGCACGCCCTTGTTGTTGTTGTTCTTGTTGTTGTTGTTGTTGTTGTTGTTGTTGTTGTTGTTGTTGTTGTTGTTGTTGTTGTTGTTGTTGTTGTTGTTGTTGTTGTTGTTGTTGTTGTTGTTGTTGTTGTTGTTGTTGTTGTTGTTGTTGTTGTTGTTGTTGTTGTTGTTGTTGTTGTTGTTGTTGTTGTTGTTGTTGTTGTTGTTGTTGTTGTTGTTGTTTTTGTTGTTGTTGTTGTTGCTGGTGTTGTTGTTGTTGTTGTTTTGTTGTTGTTGTTGTTGTTGTTGTTTTTGTTGTTATTGTTGTTGTTGGTGGTGGTGGTGGTGATGGTGATGGTGGTGGTGGTGGTGGTGGTGGTGGTGGTGGTGGTGGTGGTTGGTTATCGTTATTGTTCCCGTCGTGGTCATCAGCAGTCTCGCTCTATATCAATAAAATCAAAGGAAAATAAGTACCTTGATCAGCAACTTAGCCAACTGCTAGAGGCTTGCGCATCACGACCGTAACAATAACATCTAAGTAATTGGAATAAATACGACTAAACTACCTACGGCCCAGCCCTAAATTAGTTGGATTATTTTCTTTCTAATTGCATAAGGCAGTATTTTTTATACAGTGACGGAGAGCTTCCGCCGTTTAAACTAAGCTCGAAAGGACCACAAAACTCTACGGAATTATTATTTTGATACAAGCAAGTTTTTCTTTTGATGTCGTTCGTCATTGATACAAGTGGTGTCTAAAGAACTGACAAAGCGTGATTTCGCTCTCAAACAATATGCCCCACACCTTTGACTCTTCCGTCTAAACTCTTCGGAAACTCTCCTATATACCATTGATAGAGATTTTTTGGCAAGCAACGAAGGAATATACTACCCTTTATTAGTAATCAATGTACATTTGTTATTAGTGCCATTGTTATTATTATTTATATAATTTGTCTGGTATATTCATTCGTATATCTAAGCATTTGTTTGCCTCTATCAGGCGAACCTGGTAGGCTGCATATCGATACTTAACTATATCTCTCTTATACAGCATTGACGTCGTGTGTTGTCAATCGTTGTGTGACTTGTATAATAGCGTAACACTTATTGCGTAGCCTGCTTAGTAATAATGAAGTATTACATTTACATAAACGTCTCTAATGGTATCTATCTAGTTCACCTCAACGAAGTCATTGTACGAGGGGCCATCCGTATGCAAAACGTCACTTGTATATGGTGTTCGCATAAACATTCAATTAGAAGCTATTGTACAGTTGTTTATACAATGATTTGACTTAGTCACAACGTTCGTCGTCTGCGTCATTTTCATTTTGCGCGCTTCTATTTTTCTCAATGCAACCCGAGATTACTTCGACAGATTTCACCGTTCAAGAGGAGGTGCATTATGTTGTCGCTGGGGGGAGGCGAGGGGGAGAGTAACTAGAAAGAACTATTTTTGGCCAGTCTCTAGTAAGAACATCTCGTACGCTTCCAGTGCCTCATCGTCCATTCTGAAACAAAAAAAGAGGTCATCGTTAGCTTTTTTTAGTTTAATTAAGCATCAAGGTAAAAAAAATTACTGTATAGTTGCTAAGAGTTATTGTGCTTAAGCATACGGTCGTTTTGATTACTTTAAGCAGAACCTATTAAACCGTTCTTGAAGTTCCTCTTAATATTAGTTGCATGGATCTGTAGCTTGATCACACTTGACTCATGCTCAGACTGACTATTGCGCTGGCTCCGCCGACATAGGAGAACATCGAATAAAGGCATATGTTAAGATTTGTGCATCGGTGCAGACGTGCAGAATAAAACAGACGGTTATTCCACCAAACTTACCCAACACTAGTACTTTGCGAAAGGTCGCTGGGATAATCTCCTCTGGCATTGCCATTACCGCCATCGAGGAATCCCATTTCTTCTGGAGAGACCTGAAGGCCATCTGGTCCGTACATAACTGGAAGTTGGCTATAATCGACCTGAGCATGTTGGCCATATACATATGCAGGAGGCTCAATCTTTGTTTTTGCCACATAGCCCCAATGCTGTTGCCGAAGTTGGGGCAAACGCTGTAGCATGGCTTTGATTGTAGCATCTACTCCTTCGCGTGCCTCCACAGCTTCACACTCAGCTAAAAGTACATCCATTGCGGAATCTCCCTCGCACAATTTTTCCAAGTTGCCTCCGCATAGCTTTAGAGCCTATTTTAGGAAAAAATTTTTAGGGCTGCCATGTAAGACGGATCGGATTCTTCATATGGATCAACGCGAGTTCTACATAGCTTTCTCTCTAAGGACACTGATATTGTTAGGTTAGCTGTCCCACGATTATTAGGAAAAAGAAGGTTCTTAGATAAAAAGTTCTAGTAGCTGGTATCACAGTTATTGGCTCATGATTAAAAGAAATTGACAGAATATAAACAGAGCCCATATTCCTTGCCACATATATATATATGTATACATTTGTTTACATCATTGGAGTACAAGAACAGTAGTAAAGCCATGACTAACCTGAATAGCATTTTTCTGATTATCCTTTTCAAGAGAACGAATCAGCTCGCTGATTATACTACTCAGCTTAGGGCCCATGTCGGGATACGAATGTGCTAAAGGTATTCCATAGCCCAAATCAAGCTGAGAAAGAAGTTCTGCACAAAATAGTACCACTCCTCGGGATTCTTTGTCTCGTTCCTTGTCACCATACACTTTCCGGCCGGCACTTACCGCTTTGTGCGCTCTAAAGGTAGACAGTAAATGCGTAAGATGAAACATGAAATGGTATACGTTTATAACACTGAAGATACGGTGGATACCGATGAATACTGACCAATTCTGAATGCATTAAGGATCATGAACAAATTATCTAAGGTCGTCATCACCAGTTCTGGTGTTGGCACAGTCTACAAGACTTACTGTTCTATTATTTGCTCGCGGATAAGATGTCTTCCCTGGACTACAACAAGTTCCGACAGGTAATCGCACAGCCGGGCACCAGAGTAACGGAAGTTTTGTTGAAGTACACCAGCCTGGTAGACAGAACCCTCCACATTTAGGGCGTGACTTATAACTAAATTTCTATAGAATGTTAATTATCGTGTTTGTGCCGTTTGCTCTCCCGCAGCGCTGTACTTTATTGTGTAATTATGGTAATCTTAGTAAAAATCGAATTCTACAGGTAATATCCCCCTTTCGTATTTACACGTTTCATTATAACTACATAGAGATTTATCTCAGCATTCGCTCCCATATTCGGGTAATTCAATTATCTAGACAAGAACGATCCATCCTCAAAGATTTCTGACAAGTCGTGGGTTTGAACTTCAGCTGTCGAACCCGTAAATTTCTTAATGCCTTTTCTTCTTGCTAACAATAAAGGTTTATCCCTTTCGCATAAGGTTACCTATATCTTTCGGAAATAGGTGTTATGTGTAATATGGTTGTTATAGCTAAATATTCGAACAGATACTCCAACGCCAATGGATGTCGAAAACCAATTCCTTTGCTGAGTTAGGTTATGCAGTTATTGTTTGCGACTTTATATAGACAATTTTTAGAATAACGAACTAAATATTTTTGAAGTTAATATCTTTTGAATTTTGAAGGTAATATCTGTCAAAAGCTCATGGTGCGGTCATTAGTATTCGCATAGACAAAAGCGTAGACTGAGTACCTGAAATATAGTAGCCACAATCTGTGGGGTATTTGCCGGATTCTTCTTCAAATCATCATAGATAACCTCTGCTAAATCGCATACTCTTGATTCAAACATGGCTGGTGATAGTGTAACATCCGTGATGAACATTTGCAACTGAAGCAAGGCATCGTCCTACATATAAGTGCAATATCACCAAAGATACGGTTAATTCGAAAATGTATTAATCCAATTTTGTAGCGGTATTAAAATAGGTATGCAAGATAGCATGCATGCGTAAGCATAGCTAGATGTTTTATCTAGTTGTAAAAAAAAAACTCCTAAATACTTTCGTGACCAAGCAGTAACAGACCTCCTCATCATATGAACTTCCTAGGCCATATCCAGATCCATACTGATCGTCGTAGGGATTATGATGGCTGCCTTCGCCGATTCCGCCTCCACTAGCTATTGGCTGCTGAGGCTGTTGAGGGTGGCTACTCTTCCCAGCTGACACTGTTGTGAATTGTCGGTCACGGGGTGTGAGAAATGAGGCCGGCACGAACTCTTGTGCTGTGGGCGATAACGTGAATCCACTACTACCACTAGGCCTAGTCGCTAGACTAGTCGTTCTAGTTGAACCAATACCAGTCGTACCAGATACTATGCCACATGCTGCTCCAGAAATTGGCTGATTTTGCTGCGGTGGTGCTTGATACTGCTGTGACCTTCGCCCTGACGTGTCCTGCTGACACTGTTGCAAATGCTGTTGTTGTGGTTGCTGATGATGAAAGCTTCCAGGGGGGACATTGCTGTTGTTTCCTGATGGGCTATGTTGGTGTTGTGGTTGCCGATGGTGGCTATTTTCTTGATGCTGCAACTGTTGCTGATCCATAATACCGTGAACACGTTGCTGCTGCTGCTGCAGTTGTTGCTGATGGTTTTGATGATGGTGCTGTTGTGTTTGGTTATGGTGGATTGGACGATGGACCGAAGCGTGCTGCTGTTGGACGGGATTTTGTGCGCTTTGATGCGTCGGCTGTTGGGCATGTTGATGCTTGGATGAAGGATGACTACCCGAATGCATAGGTTGAGGCCCCCGCACTTGCTGAGTCGCGAGAGTACTAGGTGGGGCGGGCGAAACCAATGGGAAGGATGACAAGGGCGAAGCATTAACACCGCCCTGAGTATGTTGATGAGAAGGTTGTTGATGTAGCTGCTGATGCTGTTGCTGCTGTCTCTCATGGTGTTGTTGTTGTTGTTGTTGTTGTTTCTGTTGATGCTGCTGCTGAGGAGAACATTGCGATCCACCAACACCTGCTTGTGGATGATTATATCGCTGGTTTCCTATAAACGGATGTACAACAACAAAACACAAATAGCCATTACTTAATATATATGCTCGGCTAGTACCTGACCATAGTAACACATCAGAATTTAACAACCATATAGTATAGTTGAGTTTTTGAAAACTATGAAGAATGATAGCTTTTGGGTAAATTAGCTCTTTATTTAACTGTTGTCAAGAACATATTAACAGAACAAACAAATTAACTAGATCTCGTTCATACCTAATTGTCAATAAAAAAACACATGCTTTCCGACAGAGGTCGTCAAACTTTTCCAAACCTCGTTTCTAACGTGCAATTTCTTGTCAAAGAACACTATAAAAATCATTGCTAATTATGACAGTGTATTACGATCGGGACGTCACTGTTTCGGCAGCTGTTGCCGGTCGCAACGACCTTTCGTGTTAAGCAGAAAGTGAGCGTATACTAATGGGCTAAGCATATTTGTTAAATTCTATTTAAAACATTATTACTTATGGAAGGTACGATGCCAAGACCTACAGTTTCCAATACAGTTCTGATTCGGGAGCACAGTGGAACAGCCTAACGCTAGCAACTGCTATTAGAACATATTAGTATCAACACTCGCAAACAATTAGTGCCATCTAAAACAACGTCTTTTCCGCAATACTTTGCCACGCCGATTGTGAATCAGCTCCACTCGATACTCATCACTGCTTCACCGTCAGCCCCTTTCCGGTCCTCACTAGCAGACGACAGCGATGGCGCAGATCGCCGAACGCCAATGCACACCGCTGGCCATAGAAGCTTGCAGAGCTGCCCCTAAACTCCTACAAACAACCATCCAGCCAGCTAAGAAGTACCATCGGTCGGCAGACCATGAAGCTATCTTTCCGCCTTTAAGCGCCTGTTGATCTGAGATTCGCGCAACAGAGCTGCGAATCACAACTGAATGTTAGCAATATTGACGTTATTTTCATCTGCTACGTAACAGAAGAGCATACCGGTAACTCAAGGGAGCAGAAAACAGTGAGACCGATACAACTGTACGAACTACCATATGAATTTAAGATACGTAACGTTATATTTAATGCGCATACACAGTGACTGGATAATTTGAAGCAATATTCAATGCCACGAACCCAACGCACGCAGATCTACTCGCTTTCTATTCCTTCATTTTTTCATTATTATTATTTTGTTGCTCTGTGCTTTTCCGTTTTACGCACTTAGTTTTTTCTCTTTCTTTCGGTCTTGACGAGTATCATAGTGTACAACTTTTCACTCAGACTGGTTTCAGTGTGTATTATGTATACTGTGCTTTTTTAACTGTCATCGAATGCAGTAATTATTAATAATCTAGTAAAATTCTCCTATATCTGAATATGAAATCAATTCAGCTGCCGGATCATTAAACTTATTTTGGTCATCAACTGGCTGCACGTTTTGTTCAAAAAATGCAGTTTTCTTTAAACTTAAAGTTTGAAAGTTCTGTTGTAGATTATTGCTTATAAAATCAACTCTTAAATATCAGAAGCTAAAAACAGTTTCAGCCACTTTTATGCCGTGTGTGACGCTAGAAAAGAATGATCATGATATTATAGGCTCGAAAACCGAATAGTGTACTTACGGAAGCTACAAAACGCTATTTTTTTTTATACGTATTGTTGAAGTCGTAAGGATTTGAAGAGACCCTGACTTTCACTTGAGTGTCATTGGTCGTTGTGATTTAACCTAAAGGCAGAGAAACTTCACAGTTCCGAACCGACATATCTTTATGTGGTGATATGCAACAAAGGAGTGAAACTATGCCCTGTGTTCACTAATATTATCATCCTCGTTTGGTTCTGCCTATCAGCATGGTACGGATATTCAGACGTATCAACAGCTTGTCATAACAGAGTTCTCTTGTACGACGGTCGCTCTAAGTGCTACCGAAATTGGGGATACACACACTCTGACAGTCCTGGCATCGCCGCAACAATATTCGCTCATTCAGGTGACTTACGTTACGTTCAGGCACCGTATGGCCTTTTCTTTCTGGCTCTGTCACATACGTAGTACATTAATACAGCAGGTCCAGAATTTCGATGAAATTGTTTGATGTGTAGCGTTCCTGTACATGCCCAGACCAATAATAAGCTGTCTCTATATCTCTGCAATTGTATCCTTACGATGCCTTACGTCTTATTGTCTAGTTTGCAATCTTAAGCCATGTTTCGCGCTTGTTGTTTGACGGCTAGACAGCATTTGTTCAAAATGGGTTTTTTTTTGCTGACCGACAATTGAAACTGTACTTGCTCACATCTGTGTAGGTTTCTAACATAATCAGTGTTCATGGGACACCGTACTTATCATCCCCAATGATTTACTTTTACCGTCCAGTCGACTAATCTTATCGACGCCTATCACGTCCACGCATCTACAATAGTCACCTGCATGCGTGGGCCCACTCTTCGACTACGATTTTTTGCAGCTGCAAAGTGTACACCGTAAGTCCTTGGCTGATCCTTCGTCGGCTAGTGTTTTCCCTTGATTCAGAAGGTTCCTTCCGGTCCTCGTCCCTTTCTTCAAAAGGATACTACTGTGTCTTTTAGGGGGTTAACTGTCTGCTAGAGTCTGTGCCCTTATTGTGTTGTAATATTCAATAAAGTCTGCACACCTACGCACTGGTAGGTGTGCAATACTACTACCAGGTTGCCTACGAACAGTAGCTTTGAATATCAAACTTTCCTTTTTGAGAATACTCCACTGCTGGATGATAAATCTGTTCTACGATCTTATCAGTTTAACCTTCCAGTTCGTATACAGAGCACCCAAGATAGCCATCAATAGACGGCCTCGTTTTACGTTTCCGGACGCCTTGGGTCTTTCGAATTTATATGTCAATGGTATACGATTAGGCAGTTTTTTCGTTTAGCAACCGACTCATTGCAATGACTTATGTCAGATACACGCCACATTCGTTTGGTATCTCTGAAAGTTTACCTTTGTCTACTTCATTATAGGTCTTTGTAGAATCAAGCATGGCATATTCTTATCCTTTGCCCTCGTTTCTAACCATCTCTGTTATAGACGTCAGTGCAACGATAATAGGATTATTAATAACTCCTCGTCTGTTTTTTTAATGTACTTTGTATCATTCTTAGATTTTCTTGTTGCTTCGTCCATGAAAAAAGCCATTTTTTGTGCATCTAAGCTTTGTATACAGAACTTAACGCCCGTTGTAGATAGAAGAATACCAATAGTCGATTAAATCGTCCATTTAAATTTTAACGGTTAGATGTTTTACGCCTTTTTATGCCTTTTAAACTTTTCTGGCCGTTCTGAGTCTTTGCATTTTTATGACTTTTGCCATAGCTATTTTACTAAAATGTATTTTCGGTGGATTTTTTTTGTAGCGCATTTACGCGACATATAAGTGACGAGCTTACGCCTACCAATATCGCTTGATACACGGTGTACTCTTCAAAAGTTGTCCACGGATTAAAGAAAAAACATTTTGAAGATCGCTAGTAAGCGGTTTAGGCCCCGAATTAAGGTGAACGAAGATTATATTGAATGAACATAATCGCCAGGAATGATACTTTAGGCATATGCACCGAAGTTCACTGAAATGTCTGTTTTTGTCAAAATACAATCCTAGAAACGTGTAAAAGAAAAAGGTTAGAAGTTAGAGACACCACCTCGTATAGGTTAATAGGTTGAGGGAGCCATCAATCCTAATCTTCGACAAACACTTCTCCAGTATAGGCGCCCTATTCCCATCTTAACCGTGTTGATTTTTATTTATTCCCGCTAGATCAATGCAGAATAGATTCGCTACATATGCTTATCCCAGTTTAACGCTCGTCTAGTTTCCTTAAAACCGGATGATTCCATCGTATTCTAACGAATATATTTGAAGGATATTGTTTCCAGTTTCTTTTGTGGTTCATGTTTTAGTGTCTTCCGCTATCACCACAAGTCGTAGGCTATGCCTTTTCTTATAGCGTTTAGCGACTCATCCCTCGGCCAAGCGATCCTTCGGTCTCTAATCCGTCAAAGACACTTCCCTGCTGTTATCCGTATTTTCTTGACTTTCCGTTTATCACGTTTCTTATACCCAGATCGTTATGGTGCTAGGACTGCTTCCAGTGGTCCATGCAAATGATGATTGGCTTAGCTTTTGGTCCTTTATAGGGGCTCTTTAGTATTTCTTGCATGTGTTGATCGCTTGCCTAACTTATTTGAATTGCGAAGCAGATTGATCAAGTGTGTCGTCATGGTTTTTAAATTTCGTTTTAATTAATGCGGGACAGTTTTCTTCGGAGTTACGTGTTTCCCGAAGTCAATATTATCATTCGTCAAGGAAATAGGTCGAAGCCAAAAGTTTACCTTGTTATCTCGTGACATAGTTTTTCTTTCTCGCAGGATAGCTGCTTGGCTGCCACAAGGGCATTTAGTTGATTGGTTTAAATAACTGTCATGAGGCGTTTGCAAAAGGGCTATATTAATCGGAGTTAATGTTATCAATATGACTTAGCTAGGTATTAAGGAGACTTGGCCATAGGCGACAAAGGGTGATTTTCTTAAAATTCAAGAGGCGCAGCTTGATTAGATCGTTGGGTTCAAAAACAAAAGAATTACAATTAAAGAACGTTACTCTAAAGACAGTTTCTAAGACATGGTCTTGTTTCGTGATCTATTTGGCTTAAATAATATATAGGTAATTTTTTGAAACTATATAAGGGCTCCTCGAATTCACCAAAGGTGCTGGCCATGGTCGTTGACCATGGCCTTAACATCGTGCACATGTGTTCTCTAAAAGACGCTAATAACGCCGTTAATGCTGCGTGCCTAAAGATCAATTGCTAGAAGGCAAATAACACAGTTCAACCTTTCACCAGAAAAAAGTCAGTACAAAAAAAACTAATCTGAGGTTTTCTGAAAGTCGATACAAAAAAAAAAAAACTAATCTGAAGTTTTCTGTAGAGCCTAATATCAAGTAAGTAAATCCATTACAGCAAATCTAAAATAGTGTAACTAGCTATATAGCAGTTGACAGAGATTGGCACTTGTTAATACCTCTGGGATTAAGTACAAAGCACATAAAAGAAACTGTTTCCGAAGAGGTTCTATCAATACTTTGTTATCACTGTTCATTTTCGATTAATATCAACCGAACAAAGGCTGGTCACAACCCAATATGACAAAAGACAACTTCATAACAATTTCGTTGAAGCTAGTCTTTATCCTACCAAATCATGCTACTTTTATTATATAGGGAAATTATACTTTTTCAAGTTTCCACCAGATTATAACAATGAGAGAATGCCAAGTCACAAATGTTTGTGTTTACTCACACAGTCGCTAATTCAAAACTAAACCCGAATAACTAGGGAACTTGCCTTTCTCTTCAAAATTTTACATGTCTTAGCTGAAACGCACCTTCGAGTTGACATCACTTAGAGATTTACAAAAGCCTGCTCAAGGCGTGAAAGCTTATAAAAATCAAGTGAAATCAAACTTCATCGACATTCTCATAGCGATGTCATCTTGTGGGCTTTATCGTTTTGTCCCTCTTCATCTGGTGGACCTACTGTCACTCTCCGGCTCTGTACAGCAGTTGTCCAATGGGCTTACCAACTTCCTACCACTGACTGGGTTCCGCCTGTCCGTCCCCCTGTGCTTCTTGCTCTTAAATAGCTTCGTAAACCACTAGGACTGATAATCCAAATAAGTAAAAATAGTTGATTTAATCAAGGGCCCTTTTTTCGTTCACCATCATCGTTGTCGTCGTCGTCATCATTAATACTGCCTCATCACGACGGTTGTTCTTCATGGGCGGTAACATGCGGTGGGGACGAACGTTCAGCAGGACCTTCAGCGATTGTTATTACTATAATGAAACGAAAACGCTGAGAAATGAAGGCAAAATCCATTATTGCCTGCTTATCAGTACCATCACTATTTTTTCCTTACGTTTTTCTTTAACGAACTCACCGTGATGGTACGACTGGCGAAAACTAGAACGTCCAGAGGGGTTTCCATTGTATTGCTGCAGCTGGTGATAAGGGGGTGCGTAGCCCCCGATGCGCTGATGATTATTACAACCTTGCCGATCCATGCCACGGCGAATGTCGCCCAACGTTATCCTCAAATTTCAGCAAAGAATTGCCGCTTGTTGTTAAACTTGCTACAACAACGCGACCACACATCCGCCTCCACCGCTGCTAGTCGCTCGCAGGACACAAACAAACAGGCTGATTCTCAGCGACCCTGACAGAAGCTTGCTTTCATCGCTATTCTGCGGCGGCGGTGACGACGGAGGCGGCGCCGCTCGACCAGAGGGAGAGCAGTAGCAAAGGGGCGTAGGGCCACATGTTGCAGATAATGTTTACGTTTCCCATCGCAGAAAACCACAAACTAAGCGGTGGAAGAATACGCAAGAGGCGCGCATGCCGAACCACTGTACAACAGCCTGAGGCAATTTCATGTATCCATTCTTTCGAGTGTACGGTACTGATTGGGTATGCTGCCACTTGTCCGAGTGTAGTCGTTTTTAATGTTATCGAACACTTGCCTGTGGCTAACTAGCTTGGAATGGCTCGCATAGAAGCTTGCGAACCCCAGGCAAAGGTTGGGTGAACAGTTATTTGACGTACGCTCATTTGTCTATTGATTTGTTGGCCCTGTCAATAGCCTTTGTGTTTGATTTATTTGTCATATATATTTTTTCAGACGAAAACTCCGTCTGCTACTAACGCTTACAGTTACTTTCAGTGGGATTTCAATGAAGTTGTCTTAAAGTCCAGTTTAAAATGCTAATTGATTTAGGCAAGTATTGAGTCCTTAGGTAGCCACGGCAATAACAATTAAACATTTAACCATGTGAAAACATTTTCCAAGCAACTCATATCACTTTTTATCGTGGATCGTCTAGAAAATAAGTCTCAGAAAGTTGTTTTGTGAGAGCTGAACACTACGATTCAAAATATGCCGCCAGTATCGTTCCTCTCTCACCGAGGGCGCACCAGTGTGTACTACCGCTTGACGCTCAGTCGAGAAGAGCGAGAGAGAGAGAGAGAGAGAATCGACGCAGCTGCGGCGTCGTTCCTTTGTTGCATATTCAGACTCTATGTATCGATGTGTGCGCGTGTCTATGTGTGCCTGTCTCTGGCCGTCTGTCAGTCTGTGTACCCTTCTGCAGGACCGGCTGCATCGCCGTTCAACTGTTTACAGGCTTTCACCCACTATCATACTCCCGACAATTCGTGCTGAGAGCGACAGTGAATAATCAAACGAACATAACACCTTATACCGGCAATCGTGATGGTGGGGGTTGTGCAGTAGAAATCGACATAGTGGTATCGAAATAGTGGTTGACCTGCTATCTTTGGCGGTAGCAGACAAAGCAGTTGGTTGGTCGATCGAAAGAGGACTAACAGAACAAGCTACTGAGGCAAAGTCAATCGCCGTCATCTGGTGTGGCCGATGCGGCGACCGCCGGTCATGTAGTTCACTCGTCTCGAGCACACACAGATCGTGTCATCGGACAAAGTGCGCTTAGAAAAGGTTCGATTGATCCTACGACGAAGACGAACGACTATGACGCATTTTCACTTGTGCTGTATGCCCTTAACCATAGAGGATGGTTGATGCGGTAAAGAGAAAAAAGAAAGTACGTTTGTTACGGTGGCTGTTACCTGTTCGACTGTTGTAGTAAAACAGTTTCAGTCCTCAAGGAACGTTTGTGAACAGTGCTTGTCTTCTACTGGGAAGTCAGCTGGCTATACCGCAGTGAATACGAATACTATCAAATATGCTTTAATTCTGTTGTTTTTTTCCTTGAAAGCTTTTCTAGTTGGCAGTGAGTAGCAATGTTGTGTGCGTATAGGCATATTCGTGAGCTTACGCATACGACCATAGTTCAGCGAAGTCAATCGACAGAACAAGGCTTCTCTTCAGCCTGAACAGGACATGGTGAACTGATGCTGTGATGATTCCGAAGGCCAGCTGCGACTACCACTAAATCGGAAAATGCACGTTACATAATGTACAGTTAGTCAGATTCAATCCATCCATTCAGTTATCGTAGCCTTCGTAGTATAGTAGCAATCGATCGCTGGACTAACTATAAGGGTGGATAAAAGTTCACGACAATGCTATCTCAAAGGGATTTCATCATGTCCTCCTAACAACTGTGAGTAATTCAATTACAGTAGAGAATGTGTTCACTCAGGGCATTGTTAATGTAACGTAGTCTGAGTAAGATGAATTTATTGCGCAAAACACAAATTTGCTTTTCGTTACTCACACAAATGGCGCACGCATAAACAGTCAGCCAGTGTTATAAAATACTTTTCAGGAATTCGCTTAATTTCCAAGAACATGACCAATGAATAGCCTCGCATACAGTGGCACGGTGCCGCCACTCTGACACGGAACAACAACAGCAACAGGAACGGCTCGAACTATATGTATGCGTTCTAATAAAAGCTACATCTATACGAGTCTGATGGATGATTTCTAGTATTCCGGGCATAGTTGCGAATATATTCTAAATTATATGATGACGCGGGTTAGCAGAGCCATCTTCATTCTATGTTAAGGTGTTACCACTGGCAATATTGCACGTCGTCAGCGTATATATGTAAGTGTTTTTTTCCGTAAGCCCTAGATCTTTTGGCAAAGCATCCTCCTCGGAAGCAGTTATTATCCTCTGCATGACGTCGTTGCAATTGAACCTAATTTGACTGAGTGATGCTTCTTGGTCTGTCGGTTGTTGTCCTATTGCTGTCTTCACGCTTTTATCCTGCAGCCGACTGCTCGGCGCTGGCTGGCCAGCTACGATCCAGCCAGCCAGCCAGCCAGCCAGCCAGCCAGCCAGCCATATGCGTTAGCCCGAGCTGCTGTTTCCGCTGATGCGGCTTGCCCCAATTGCTGTTTGTATTGTATTGTGGCTGTCGGTAAATACCAGTAAATGCTCCTGCGCCAGTCGATCTACCGAATCCTGACCGATCGAACGGCGGCTGTTGTCGCTGTTTCACTGATGCCGATATGGTGCTGGCAAGAGTGCTTGCTTACGATAGCTCGGCGACGGACCTGCGTGCCGACTAAAACGGCCGTTCGAGTGATGACGACAATTGGGATTGCAAATCGGCGTCGTTGCGCTAGTTGGATCGAAGGCCAATGCAATGCGCTAGTTCGCGACCGCCACAGACAATGCCATCAGCGTCATCATCACCGTTGGCTCGTTGAGCTACCTCGTTCATATAGAGAATGAGTCTGTAAAGAGCTGCCGTAGACTAGAAATAAACTGGATCATGGCCGAAGTGGTAGCGGTGCTCAGAGTCACTCATGTCAACCTAACAAATCACCAGAAAGATCAATGAGTACTTTATGATCAGCTTCATCGAACATCGAAGACCATATTACCTGTAAACACCCTAGAATTCTATTTTTTTGGGGGAGGGAGTTATAGTTCATGCGCGTGATGCAACAGACATGAAAAGGTTCGGCATCGAGTGAGGAGATCAAGCATCACCCTTATCATGGATACATAGAAGGTGTGAGTGTAAAATACCAGTGGCAAAGTTGCTAAAAAAAAACGTGCATTTCAAGACCGTGATGTGTTCGGTCGCCGTAAAGCGAGCCGCAGTGGAACCAGTACGCGTACCACAAAAAAATAGTAATTAAGAACGTTGCCCCTAAGTTAGGAACTTGGCCCGCATATACGTAGTCCGCTTCACTGAACTGTAACTGAAATCTCACAGATGCAAATGACTACCACAGGCTGACCTAAACGTTGTTGTGGATTAGGCTTTGGTGAAGTAGAACCGAGAATTGAGCGCTGTTTTGAGCCTTCGTAGCGACACTGGTCTACCAATTCACTATGGTTCAAGTTAGCTACTCTACTATTCTTATCTAGTTATAATAATAATAATAGTAGTATTAAATTATACCCATGAATCTCGGAATCGAGGAAATTCTTTGCCTTCAACACAAATTAGAACACCGTCATTGAATCAGTTTCGTTCACACGGTTAGTACAAATGTTTACATAACCATAGTAATTTGCGTTCCCTCGTATTATCCCACTACCTTCACGTGGCCGCTTGAGTTTTTTCCATTTGACCAGCTCTCGACAGAACCTGGAGTAGAATCTTGGTCGTAATAATGGCTGTCAGCCGTATTTTCTACATTGGGGCCGTGTGATACGTTGTTCTTTTTTTTTTTTTTCTCTATTAAATATGCCAGGACAGACAATTACAAAGAGACGCCAAAGCTTAGTGTAGTTGTACTGTTCGTATCGAAGATCGAAATCATACCTAGGAAATGATAAAAAGCAATTATTTAGAAAAAAGTTTAGGTTTGCTAGAAAAGCACGACCGTTGTTTCATTGTTCACTGTTTGTAATGCCTGACATTCGGCATATATTCCAAATATTGAGCGGTAACAAAACGAGTATATGTTCAAAGTCGCTCTGTTTACGTGAGACGTCTTGCTAATTCTTAATGATCCTGCAATGTCAGGATGTCAGCAAAAATAACATTATTAGCATCATAAACCGTTTAAAGTTTTATTTTATTTATTAGTTTATTCAATTATATTGTCGTTCCTATCAGTTGCGTCGAAAACTTACTGCGGCTTGAATGTTTGATGTAATGCAATACGCTTCTGTGGTCGTAGTGTGCTGATTCAATATCTAATGTTCAATTCAAAGTACTGCGTACGAGAAATGTGTCATTTTTACCTAAAAATAATAATAATATCTAAACTTTTAAGATTAACAATAGGCCATACATAATATTTGCCTTCCAGCTATAGTTCTATGTGAAACAACTATCGATTAAGTTTGTGTTTTCGCGAACTATTGTTGCAGCTTGCGTGGACTGGGTTCGCTGAGGGTGCTGGAGAGCCGAACTCTTCAGGAACTGCTAACACGAACTCTTGGCGTCAGCAGCAGCAGCAGCAGCTTTTAGCAGAACAGTCATTGTCGAAGCTTTATGAGTAGAATGGAGGACGCCGAAACGGAGCGGCTTCTTCGGCTTCGGGCCCTAGAAAGTGCCCTTGTTGATGTCGGATCGGAAATTAACATTGAGTCACTACTGGTAAGCTAACAAAAATGTGTCCTTTCTTTGTCCATATTTTTTAGGTATATTTTTTTTGCTTTAGGAATAATTTAGTTGAAAGCAGTCACAGCTTTTAGGTAAACATAATGCTATATTTAATAAAAAAAAAAAACTACTACGCCTCAAAGGATAGTATGTATAGTAATGGCGTACGTGTATGAAGTCCACCTCACGACCTTTCTAAGGCTATTACTCTAAAGAATTGTCTGTAACCAACCCATATGTACCAGGGATATGCTTTCTGTTCTTACTGTATAGTGGCCTTTGTGCAGTATCTATATAGGAGCTTTTGTACTATTGTTTATTGCAAGGGCATTACAGCCTCCAAAAATGCGGCTTCTTTCTGAGAGTTTATTAGTCATTTGAGGAGTTGTACAAGCATAGCTGAGTTGTCAAAAGCGCCGTCACGCTTTTGGTAGCTGAAAAAGAATTTGACACAACAAACGAAAAACCAGTCTCTAATTAGAAATAGGTATTGGTGTGTTAAGCGTTGAAGGCAATGCAATTTATAATTATGCCGGCTATTATATTGGAGGCTGTCGTATATATGGGCATGCATGTATATTACAACTGAATACTAATTAACATATTAACGGACCCACACGCGTTTTCTTACAGGATGTACTCCAAGCAATAGTTCTTGATTGCGAAGGCCCGGCATTGAGACGTGTGGCCAACATAGAGGCGTTCCTCGAGCGTTTCCAGGCAAAAACGAAAGACATATTTACATGGCGAACCAATTATAAAGACTTCGACGTTCTCAAAACCATTGGAAAAGGTATCTTTTTCTGAGAATGGAAACATTCATGTAAAACAGGAGAATGAGTGACTAAAAGAAAGACAGCCTCTAAAACACGAAAAATCTCCGACAAATCCGTGATCTCCCGCACATTCCATTTGCTACCTATTAGCAAGCCAAAGGGATTCAATACTAAGTCAGCCTATATATTAGCTTTTGTACATATATTCTACCTTGAGAAATGATAACAAATTGAGACATGCCCTATACTAAATCGGATTCCTGATATTTGTCTATATTCCAGTTATTTCGTACATTTAGAAGGTAGGACTCTTTATTCCTTTAGCGCTAATGTCAATGAAACTCAAACTTCAAACAGTAGAACAATGAGAGTGGGCTCAATTGCACCTAAATTAATTAAATTAGATTGGGAATGTTGCCACAACTTCTGCTTAGTGACAGCAAAACATTTAAGGGCGTTATTACGTATTTTTTAACACGTAATAAGGTAAAACAATGCGACAATAGTCTTACATTCATATTGTCTATTACAAGAAGGTGCCATTGGTGTTGATTCTTCGATTTCTTTTCACACAGGATCTGTAATGACGGGGGTAGAGATTCTTTTTTTGTACAACTTTTTTATGCTATTGATAGAACACAATTGAAAAAAATCAAAACATTCATCCTTTTCTTAGTTCGAATTTTTTGCACACCCGTTGTAAGATCAGCTATGCTTTAGTGATTCATTTTACGAATGCTAGATAGCTACAAAGAGATGCCAGAAGATGTTCTAGTGATATATATATATCATTAGAACATCTTCTGGCATATATATATATATAGATATATCTCGTTTTCGAGGGCTAGACGTTTTTTAAAATTTTCAACTTTATTTATACTTCAACCAATTACCTTTAAAATATTTTAAGTCGTTTGGTTTAACAGATGGTGGTTTAATATGGTAGTGCTGACGCATTAGTACATAGCAAGGTGGCATACCGATGGCATGTCAAACTTGCAGTCATTCTGTGTACCGTGTAAACGCTCTTCACGTAAAGTTGTTATGATTAGCACATTCTGTAATCATATATCAGCTTGACAGAGCCACCACCTCGGCGAACATGCGCCACCGAAATCGTCGGAATTATTTTATTGACCATTGTTTCATGTCGCCATTATTTGTACCGAAGGCGATGTCTACGGATGCTGCTCGCAATGACTTTAAAAGACCCCGTACTTTAAAATGTTAGATATCCTGTAATTTTGAGCTGTCGTGGAGTGCTTCAAAAAACTGTTGATACCTCGAAGGAAGTACCTGATCCGTATCCCTTACACCGTCTTTTACCGATAATGACGGCATCGCATTGAGACTCGCAGTCGCCTTGAGCCGCGTAAACTCACATAGGACGCGCGAATATTTCAGGTTTGAAGAGCACAGCAATGTGACAAGCCGTAGTGAAACCTAGCCACTTGGGATTCGTCAAACTAATGATCACACCAATCTGTACGACTATAATGCACAAGGAAGTTAATGAAAAGTCGGGGCTGTTTTTGCGATATACTGTGCTTGCGTGAGCTTAACGTTTCAGTTTTCTACCTCTAATAGACTAAGAATCGGACGATGGTGGCTTCCATAATGCTTAGCGGTCTGGCGAACGACCTTCTACTTCCAGAGGTATGCCATCCATCTGGTTGCCCACCGTAGCTATAATCTTCGGTTGAACGGTCTATCTTTGATAGCACAAGACAATGTGTGGTCCTTATTCCAGGATGTTTTGGCTTTAACATCTATCATGTAGAGTGACCAATAAGTACTTACTGGCCACTTAACAACATCAATAATGGCAAACGTTTTACTTACTGCTATTTACCTAGTTAAGTAATGGTACATATGTTCGCTTATCATTTTCTACTTGTTATGTTTTACCAATTTTATTACACCTTAGTTTTATTGTATGATATTTCTATTTATTAGAAGGGCGGCGTCAAAGAAATACGGGAAAAATTCAACTAAGAAGCTCTTTCTGAAATCTTCCATCCGAATGAATTATACATACGGGGATGTTTTATTATTATTATTATTAAGAAGTGCAACTAGACTACCTATACAACAAAATTCAATTAATCACTTTTGCGGAAGCCTTTTATTAAATCTAAAACGCGTAGATAGTGATTCTTTTTTCGAGATCTACATTCTGAAGCAGATAATTTAAGTTGATTTCAAATTCTATTATGTTTTAAGTATCTGAGGAGCTGCAAAAAATTGAATTGCATGTGAACTTGATGTAACGGCATGATAAGTTCAGAACGTTCATGGATAAACTCACATATAAGTATAAATATTTTTTTTATTATTACAAACTCAATTCAGTCAGTATTTGATTCTCGATGAGCAGCTTTTTAGATCTACCGATCTACCGTATACATAGGCGTACGCTGCGTAGACTGCCGACTATTGTACTTCACATGCATAGCTCTAGTCAAGAGTTTTTAAAGTTCACTTTAATTAACTTATTTGTTGGAGCTGTAGGAACTAAACAAGATAAAATTAATCTAGCTCTATAAAGGTTCAAGTTTCGTCTGCATGACCCTAGGCCGAAGTTCTATGATTATATGTCCCTCGTATCGGTTGCTTCCTGTATCACTAGTCGAGGTGACGCATGCGCAGTTTTTTTTTATTACTTTTTGGGGGTTTAGTTCTGACCAGAATCTGTGAGAACAAAGAACGTTATCTAGGCTTTCGGTGCTACTAGATTTCATAGGTCAGTGCAGTATAATAATAATAAATATAAAAAAATAATGCGATAAATGGAATGATTAATATATTCGTTCATACATGTTGATCATTTGTTGGTACACGTTGAACAAGAACAAACGCGAATACGTTACGCATTACCAAATCTAGCAATATTACAATGTATTGTTTTTTTAGTTAACTACACCCATCTCGTTTGTGTATATAACTGTTCTCAGGTGCCTTCGGTATGGTCCAGCTGGTGAGGCACACACCGTCACGAAAGGTTTACGCTATGAAAATGCTCAACAAACACGAAATGGTTAAGCGAAGCGAGCCCAATTGCTTCTGGGAAGAACGCTACATTTTAGCCAATGCTAACTCAGAATGGATCGTTAGGCTTTACTATGCATTCCAAGATTCTAAGTAAGATAAAAGTCTTTGCTTTCTTTGGATCATAATATTACGCAAGGTATCTTATTATAGGACGCTTAAAGGAAAGAGTTATCGGAAGAAATTATCAAGAAAAAAATTCTTAGAAAGAGAGAATTGGAAGCGATAGTAAACGAAATATTTTCATTTTTAGATATTTATTTTTGAAGCGCTTATGTGCCTACATCTAGCTGAGCTCCTTCGTTTTACTTTATCGTCTACAGATTCTTGTACATGGTAATGGACTATATGGCTGGCGGAGACCTGGCAAACTTGTTAGATGTGTATGACTTCTCCGAAGAATGGGCCCGATTTTTCTGTGCTGAAATGGTGCTCGCTGTAGATGTGATCCACCAGATGGGATTTGTACACCGGTAAGTACATCGAATGCGAACGCTCTTAGCTTTATTGCAGCTATACATAGAAAAAAAAACATTAAATGTAATATTTAAATTCGATATATTGTATCGTAATAGAGGAGCATCCTACTACACGATAAGACATCAATTTTTGTTAATAAACCGCATTTAAAATGGTATTGCTAATACGTTTATTCTAATATTTAGAGATGTGAAGCCAGACAATATGCTCTTAGATTCGTCAGGACACCTCAGACTTGCTGATTTCGGAACGTGCACCCGAATGGGTGAAGATGGTTTGGTCAGGTGTGACGTGCCAGTGGGCACCCCCGACTATATTTCACCAGAAGTGTTAAGGGCCCAGGAACAGGGTCGCGGTTTCGGCAAATATGGGAGAGAATGCGATTTCTGGTCAATCGGCATTTGCCTTTATGAGATGCTGTGCGGTAAGCTTCGCAGAATAAAGTTTTACGATTGCTTATAACGTATCAGGCTAGTTGGCTGCAAGTTTCGATTGACATTTTTATCCGTAGTACTAGACCAAAGGTCATTTACTTAAAATAGGCTTAACATTTTCCTAAAAAAATGTCTGGTATCGGTCCGGTGCATGGCTACATGAGCGCCCGCTAACACTGTAAATGCTTATAGGCAGTCATCTATTTTTTATTGTGAAAATAAATGTATAATGCAGAATTTATGGTCCCATCATTTTACCAAAATAACAACATTCGCTTACAGCATTGCAATCCTGCGAAAAATTTTAGAGATAAAATTACGGTACGTAGTTCCTACTCGGAACAAAGGGCCGAGAATTGCCTAGTTCTGCCTCTCAGATTTATATTAGAAGAGCCTTACTATATACCTAATTTGTTCAAAATTAACACAGCGTTAAAATATTAGTCAGATTAATTGCTAAATATCTCTGTTCTGCTTTAAGTATTAAATATTAGTACGGTGGCTCGTACAAGTTGCACGTCGTAACGTTTTCATCTCTATCTTTTCTATCACAGGGGTTACGCCATTCTACCATGAGTCATTGTCGTTTACCTACGCAAATATAATGAACCACCAGAAATCACTTGTATTTCCGGACGAGTCGGAGACCGCCCTAAGTGATCATGCCAAAAATCTCATATGCGCGTTTCTCTGCGATCGCTCAAGGAGGCTCGGCAGACAGGGTATCGATGAGATAAAAGCGCATCGATTTTTCCATAACGACGTGTGGAACTTCGAGACAATTCGGTACGCATCACACTGAGTTGTCCGCCTAATTACCGCCTGCGGACTCAAGATAATTGTATCATGCATTTACCGATAGTGTTCACGATAAGAGCTGTGCAATTTTGTCGCAGCATATCGTTTTCGCCAAAAAGACATTGGGAAAAAGTTATGCAAGAGAACCCGTATGATACCCAGAAAAAAATAATTTTCTGCACTCACTGCAATTGCTCATTACCTACGATAGTTGTCATTGGTATGAATTTGTCATCTGGTAATTTATCATAAAGATTGACTATAACAAATGCAGACAAATCGAATTTTTTATTAATTTTAGAAATGCGATGGCACCAATTGCTCCAGAATTAAAAGCCGACGATGACTCTTCGAATTTTTCTATGCCGGAAGACGACAAAAAGCACGAGCAGGGCACATTCGAGCCTGCAAACAGTTTTGAAGGGAACCATCTCTATTTTGCCGGTTTCTCATACAATCGTGACTATCAGTTGCTTGGAGCTGACTCTCCGTTAGAGCAGGAAAGCATGGCGTCTACAGAGAATCACGTTGACAGCTCTAACAAGTTAGTGTTTTTAACTGCTAGATAAGAACATCAATTGAATTATTAACTGAAACCCAGTTCGTTCAGTTTAGGTTCCACTGTTCGTAATTTATGTGTGGAATAAGAGTATGCATTTAACGGACCCTTATCGCTGATTACGTAGCTACTAATACCTTCACCTACACGTTCAGCTAAACATACAGCAGTCGCGGTCGCAGTTCCCGTTTCTATCAATTAGTCCCATTAATTGATATCGGAGGCTAATATATAAAATATATATATCGACTTTTGCGGAAGTGAATCGGTGTGTTTGCGGGCCGAATAGCGTGCTTTCTAGTTAGTTGCAATGACCCTTTTAGGCGTTTTTAGTATTTCTTCTAAAATGAAATAAAAATTTATCCGAATTTTTAGAAAATATCAATCTCATCTCCGCTGTGGTATTATATATCGATATAAGGTCGCTTTAGAGATCGGTTACGATTGGTTACCAGGCAAAAGTTATGGGCCACTAGTAACATTCAGAACGACTGTAAATCCCTTTGCTATGTCTCTACATTCTCAACTGTGTTCCATAATGATAAATGCACTTGTCCGATTAGACTATAGTAATTTTATTTGAATTCTTCTTTAGAATCAGCACGGATGGAGTACACGATCAGGTATCTAAGCTAATTGCAGAAAATCACGAGTTAAGCCGACTTGTTGCGGCCTCAAGATCTGATCTGTTCGAGCAGCAAAAAAAATTGGAAAGCGAAGAGGAGATGCGTCGGAGAGCAGAAGCAACTGTACGGGAACTTATCGCAAGGCTTGAAAAGGAACAATCTGAAAAAGTATGTCTAAAGCCTTATCTCTTTCGGTGTGTTATAATATATCGATACATGATTCACAGCGTTATATGTCAATAGAAAGCCACTTCAGAGATCAGTTGTAAGTTCACCAGCCGGAAGCCACATTCCGATCGACTGTGAATCCCTTTGTTATATCCCTACGTTCTTTGCTTGATGCAAAGTGCTCTATCAATTAGCATGTATTTCGACTGTTGCGCAAGTATTAATCAGCGACCGCTTGCCAACAAGAAACAATTGTATAGCCTCTCGAGCAGGACGATTCTAAAGAGGTTAACAAACAGGTTACAGTAAAGCAAGTACATTTCAAGCATAAATTCACAAACCTTGATTACCAGCTACGATGAATTACTCCGATGACTTCATACGCAATCATAGTAGCTTGCTGTGTCTCGCATGTTACCTTTGCACCTATTATCTAAGCAGTGTTCCCCGTCTGAAATTTTTACAGGCGCATATTGCTCAAAACTCACAGCAACACAACGAGCGGTTAGCTGCGTTAGAGCGACAGCTCAAAGACACAAAGGACAAACTGGTACAGGAAACGGAACTAGTTGTGAAACTCAAGAAGAAAAACTCAGAGCTGACTAAGAACGTGACGCAATTCGATGGAACAGTACGCGAACAGAAGGAGAAACTGGCGCAGCTTTTAGCCAAATGCGGTGCCCAAGAGAGGGAGTTGGCTAGTATCAACACACAACTAGATCAGGAGAGACAGCTCTCAGGAAAATCAGGAGACCGCGCCCAGGAACTTCAAGGTTAGTGATTGCAGTCATTCCAGTGCAGCTTCAAACGGCAGGACCTCGAAAAGATTGTCATGGCCATATTCAAAATTGTATAAACCAGTAAACTCGCAAAGTATTGGACTCCATAAATGAGAGAAACGCTTTTGTCTGTATGCGATAATGTGATAGGTTTGACACCCTTATACAATGAATAGTGCGGACTGTTGGGTAAAGTATTATTGACAAAAAGAAATACCTATTTTTTTTTTAACTTCCTTTTTAGTTCGATATGCTGAGTTGTCAGAAGAAATGGAGAGACTGCGTAAGGGTTACAGCGATCGGAACCAAGAAATTAAAGGGCTAGAAGAAAAAATTGCCGCAAAGGAGAAGCAGGAAGCTATCCTTCAACTCGAACTTAAAAATGCACATAATAGGTGAACGTTTGTGAAGCAGTTCGCGTGCTTGTTTAGTTTGACGTCATTCATATTCTCTGTGTTTTCATAAGCTATACAAAAATAGTTCTTCGCAATCATATTTTTCATTCAAACTTACTATAATATATATATAATATAACAAATTATAATTTAACCCAGGGTGTGAATAATGCAACCCATCACAAATGAACACTTGCGTTTTGGTTATTTCAGATTTAAAAAAAATAAGTGAAACTTACATGTCTTATACCATGGTTTATAAGTTCTAATAAAATAGCATGCCAATGGTTTCAGATTTGAAGCTGAAGCGTCATCCCTTCGACGAGAAGTAGCGTCTTTGTCAGCAGAAAATAAACAGTTGTTGAGTTCTAGTGAGGAGACCACGGCTGACGCGGTTCAGGCTATAAAGGGCAAGTTACAAGACGAGGTCGAGCAACGTCAACAGGCCTTGCAGAAACTCCAAGAAAGCGAACGACACGTCTCGGTGCTTCAAGTAGACTGCAAACAACTCCAGCAGCAATGGGCCAAGCAGCAGTCTGACTATAAGGCCCAAGCGGATAGGGTACGTAAGGTTTGCACATGGTTTTTCCTATTACTGAAAAACTGATGGAGAAAAACGTAATTAAAAATTTACACTGAAATATACAAGGAAATCGAACGGCAAACATTCTGTTGGAATAGTGCAGGAAAATGAAAAGTTAGAGTTAGAACGTTTAAAAATTACATTATAGCTTTGAGATTGTCTTTACTTAGTCTGTTATGCTACAGTCGGTTGTCAATTAAATATCATTACTAAATAAATTCGTTTATCTTGAAGCTCACGTCTTTTCCAATGTATAGCTGGTTTGGCGATCTGGATACCCAGTTGCAAGTGATGCAAAGGTGATGCTTACTTTTGTTTGGTGTGTAAAAGACTGCTGAGTATTGAAAATACAACAGGAACATGACACCGATATCACAAACATGTGAGAGGCGTCCCGCTGAGGTTGATTTACATTCCAGTTTGCCACGCTTGTAACTGTCCAAAAAGTTTTTCCGTCTTTGAAAGAATTTTTTATATTGGAAAAACGCTTGTGGCTGCTATGCCCACCACCGGAGATAGCATCTGTACTTTAGCCAATTTTTCATCGCTGTATGTATTTTTCTGGAAAACATTTGTCCCCTTGTGCCGTTGCTTGCGCATAGGCCATCAAATCCTGAGCGCAAAGCGGAGCAGATCTAACGTCAATAATTTTTCGAAAGTACAGTTAGTGTTTAGCAATAAGTAATTTATAGATACGCCCCATTGAACGCTTGACTTCAATAACGGTAATGTGTCGCATCCTGCAGATTTCGCAACTTTCGCATGAGATTGAGGAGGAACGTTCGCGGCGTATTCATTTGCAGAACGAAATTAGCCAGTTAGAGATTGAAGTGTCCCGCTTAAGTCGAATCGAAAATCAGCTTCAAATAGAAAAACGTGAGCTAGAGGGAGCTGTAAGTCACTTTCAGCAAGAACTATCTACATTTAAGGCTACCCACAATAACCTGCAGATGCAACTGATCGATCTCACAGAGAACCTCGAAACCGAAAGTAGCTTTAGGGTAAGTTTATGAGTGGACCTTTTTATCTTCGGACCTTATCTAAGTTATTGTAAGCTACTAAGTAGTGTAACCGAATGGCGAGTATAAGTCAAATCAAAGCTTTTTTCGAACCTTCAACAGGTGATCTACAAAAAAGAGTGTGAAGACTTGCGGGAAGAATTGGAGACGAAAACGAAGATTCTTCAAGATTTTGAAGAGGAGAAAATTAGAGAAATCGAACAACTGCAAAAGCGCGTAGACCAACTCACGACTGAGAAAGATCTGTTGAACGCCGAGCATTTAACACAAGAAAAAGAGAAGCTCGACCGCGAGATCGAAAAGTGCAAAATGGAGGCTGAACGAGAAAGTCTCCAAAGGCAGCTGAAGGAAGCGCACGAGAAGCTTGAGCAGACCGTTGAGGAAAAAAAGGAAATCCAAAAGAAGCTCGAGGAACGAACGGCCCTTGCTAGCAACAATAACAACAACTACAACCAAAATAGCAAAAACAATAACACGACTAACAACCACAACAACAACAACAACAACAACAGCGCGACAACCAATGCCAACAAAATAATCAACAACATAACTGACAGCGTTAATATCAAAGACGATGGCAATAGTTACAACAAGAAGCTCGAAGACGAAATCGAGGTTCTTCAGCAAAAACTGGCTAAAGAAAAAGTACTAACACAACAGGCTGTTAACAAACTTGCTGAAGTAATGAATCGGAAAACCGCGGCTGCAGCTCAACCTGTAAAAAGCGTTGGCGGTGGTGGAGGGGGCACTCGAAGCGTTGAATACCGCAAAAAGGAAAAGGAATGTCGCCAACTTGAGCAAGATCTCACCACACTTAAGGCCAGATTCCATTCTCTGGTAAGACATGTAGACGAAATGGTGACCCCTAGACATTGTGACCTTGCTTTATATAATAACACACGCCGTGTATCGGTAGCGGGATACAAATCTGCGACCCCTGGCTTTTTAATTAAAGACCTAGCTGTCCATACCGCTATGCCAACATGACATATTTTGTGACTTTTGATATAGGTTTATGTGGGCTTTCATACATCATTTTAGTTAACTTGAATAACTGAGGTCTCTATCTGTAGATCTGTCAAGTTTTTTGGGTTTACAGATGCATTGGAGATGGAATTTGATCTCACATTAGAGACTTTACACTTACTGTACAACAAGCTGCGCACTATAAAAAACGCGAATTGTATGGTGCACATATCTTTTGCTCTACAGACGTTTTCACGCTACTGATAACGATTTTTTTTATTATTAATGTAGTAATAGTATGACATTATCATATAAATTGTGCGTATAACATTGGCCGTATACTTCAGCCCCTGATAATGGGATAAAAGCGTATTAATTCTACCTGCCTTCACTGTAATTATCGTATTTCGCTCAAAGATGCCCTCATGTGTGCACTTCATTCCCACTAGGCCGTAGGCTTACTCTCTCTTTTAATCTGCACGTTATTAGAGTAGATTGTTACACAATTGTTTGCCCATACTGTCGTATTTGATAATGTCTCTGTGAATATTGTTTCCGTGTTCAGCGACTTTATGAACTTATGCACTTCCGCAGGCCCAACCTGAACTGGGATCCATTGCAGTACCCTGTTAGCTCGATTACTTGGGGGTCGGATGATCAGATGAAGCTCAGAACAGTGTGTGAGTTACATTGTGGTAGAGACAGTCCGATCAGTTGGTTAGCAAATTCCGCTTCGCTGAGTACTGTGGATCGCAAAAGGCTCTTGTGCTGTCGAACTGTCACAGGTCTGAAGTTCCAACTTTTGTCCTGTAGCCATTGTTTCTGTAGTATACATCAGCTCCTCCTTGCATCGTGTAATTTTGGTCATATTACTAAATGCTTTACGTGCATATTTTTGCTTGGAAACATATAGACTGATTCTACATCGATAATCTATATGGTACATTCCATCAGAACTCCCTTTCTCTGATATTTCTAGGAAAAGCTGCTTTTATTTAACATACGCTCCTATGACGAGCCCCTACCATTTACTACATGTACTACCGTCTAGAACATGTAATTTTACCTTGAGGTTACGTCCTAATTATACAGAGTGATGGAAATTTGAGGCGCTTGCAGAATCCTCTGATCACTAGGAAATTTTCAACGTAACCCTAGCCACAGTTCTAATGCACCAGATATATTATTGAATTTTGACTAAAACTGCTTGAAGTTAATCAATACTCTGCTGTCTAGCACTAAACAGGCTAACAATCGGATTTTTTCCAACCAGAATCTGACAATAAAGCGTCTGCGTTATTCCCATATGATTCTGAAAGCTGTGAATTTTTTTTACTAAAAATGTTCCTTACAAATATCAATCGCCCTCGTATATTGCGCCTGTTTCTTCAAAACAGTCTCGTAGTTCGTAACGGCTATACTTTATCCTCTATACTAGAAAGGGTACCTCTAATAATTGTGACCTCACCAAACTGCTTTGAATCACTTGAACCTCTGTATCTCACTAAGCAGTTGACCATGTATGGATGCACGGAGAGAGTTGACGGCGGCCCATCTGTAATTCGAGGCGTTGACCTACATGCTATTTTTAGTTTGAGTTGTTGTCATTGTATTATACTCGATGAACAAGACGGTTTAAGTGGAGAGTAAAAAATTTAAGAATTCCTCCGTTGGTTATTCTCTTCTTCTTTTGGCTTCGTCATTTTCAATTATATGTCCGAATCTACCCTTAGCAGACTTAAAAATTTAGGTGCTAGTGTGCCCTAGCAGTTTGGAAAACGTATAATCGGCGTATAATCGTAGTTCCGAATATCTCAAGTTAATAATCCAACCCAGTCACAGCAGAAACAAGACAGAAAAAAAGCTTTGTGTACTAACTTTAAAAGTTGGTGGCGTCTATAACATGTTAAGCTTTAACAGCATATATCTGTGCAAGCTCTTTTCGTCATTTGCTTAGTTCAGTCTTAATATATATTGCAACTTGTGTTTTATAGACCGCGCAATACGATCAAATGAAGTTCGAGATGGAAATGAGCCGAGAAAAGGAAGAGAAGGTGATACAAACGATGAAGGATTTAGTGGAGCAAAAAGATCGCGAATTGGATGACTTACGACGACAACTGGAGAATCGAGCAGGCTTGCAGAATCCTGGTAGTCTAAACAGCCTAACTGATCTTCTTAATGATGAAGAACTAGGTAAGACTCCTTCCTCGAATTTTATGTTAGTAGTGTGCAGCACAAACCCAAAATATATTGTGATATATTACGTAGTCATCACTTTGCCGACCAATTAATTGTAATATAATATTTTGTAATTATATAAGAACCTGTTACAAAACCAGAAACGAAAAAAACAGGTGAGTTCTGTCTTCAAAGAATAGCAGTGATAGCTTGCTCGACTTGCAAACACTAGTAAAAGCAGTCTAATCTATTATATATAGAGATTGATTTTGAACATGTTAACAAATTACGTAATATACATTCAACCATTTTAATGTTGTTTACTAGACAATAATTGAAGTGGTTACTAAATGAATTTAGAAGAAGAACTTACAGTATATTCCTTATACTATATGCGTTTCAGCCCGCAAGGAAGGTTGGCTATCAATCCCGAACAAACAAAACATTAAGCGTTATGGCTGGAAACGGCAGTTTGTTGTAGTAATGAATCAAAAAGTGTTTTTCTTCAATCATGAACATGATCAAAGCACAGCAGAGCCAACTTTATCTCTAGACATCAGCCGCCTCTTTCATGTGCGACCTGTAACTCAGGGTGATGTCATTCGAGCAAATTCTGGCGACATTCCCAAAATCTTTCAACTTCTATATGCCGATGAACGAGAGAATCGCAAAGAAGCAGAGGTAAGGGCCTTCCTAAAAATCATTGTCGAGGACGCCTACATCAACGTCTTACCTTAGTAATGCGAATTATCAAAATACGTTGAAAAAAATAATACCCGATACGATTAAATAATATGTTGCTTTGTAATTCAAGTTCGTTAAATGTTGTACATACACTTTCCTAGGCATTAAAATCAAATATTTACATGATATCCACGGCCGTTATCTGATGGGACGGAGTATTCAAATACGAGACATTTTATACTGCATTTTTTCGCATCTATTTACAGTTGTCACAGTCGGTAACAGAATATCGCTCGCACCAGATGGTCCCAATCACATTCTACATACCAACCGCTTGTGACATCTGCCAGAAAAATCTTTGGTCGATGACACCTGCTCTTGAATGCCGTCTCTGTCGAGTTAAAATTCACAAGGAGCATATCAAAGACGAGCTCAAGGACAAGGACGAAAGTAGTAAAGAGAGTGCTGGCAACAATCTTCCACCATGCAAAGTAATTTATGCTCCTTGCTGTAATCATATTTACTGTTCTACTTACTAATTCGATCTTCAACATGGTTCTATAATTTGTGCCCAGTAAAAATTTCTGAATTATTTTTTCGCAGGTTCGTTCGGTGCCTTCGAAATGTCAGGCACGCGATCTGCTATGTCTTGCTGAAAACGAGAGTATCCAACAGGAATGGGTTCGATTTCTTTCATTCCATATTCAAAAGGGCGGCTATGCACGAGTCAGGTGAGAAAGTGATTCAACTCCGACTTAAATTCACCGGTTGTACTATAGATGTGCGCAACATTCGGCGGTTTAGCAGGTAGCACGTTACTACAGTATTACTTGCACTCCTATCTATCATGCCATAGCACTAGTAATTGTAGAGTATGGTTTTCTCCTTCTAATCTCTTAAGTAACTGTTTTTGGTTACCTTTATAAATACTAAGATAGGTAGTGAACACAGCCGAGATGTGGGAAAATGTATGTTTTTTATACTTTGACAATTACAGGTCTCTCGGTCGAAATACAGCTAAGTCAAGAACATAAGAACGATGTTTCTATTTTGAAATGTGGAACTACAAGTTGCTCGCTGCAATGAAGTTTATTCGGCGGACTGTTTTTCCCGTTTCCCACTCGTTGTTTGTTCACACGACGTATCTACTTAGTCCCTTGGGTACCTAGAAGACATTTTTCCACTTCATCGCCTTACAAGCACGGCCAACACTAAATGTGCGGTTGAATATATGGAGCCTGGTCAATGAACTCTAGGAATTCATCTACAAATTAGATTCGTCTTTTCAATGGTACAAAACTCCTTTTGTCACACATAAAAGAAACTATATAAAATAGGAAAAGTACAGGTAAATCTCCTTTCTTTTCGTGGACCCATATTTTACATTTCGAATTTCGGCAACTGAAAATTTTTACTGGGCCTTGACAATGGGTGTCGCTTTCGAATAAAATTTCACATTTTTATTCAATATAATTTGCAACTAGTGCAAATTATATAGAGGAAGTCATTGATTTGGCTTCGTAATCTATGAATTACCAAACTAAATGTAATACATAAGAAAAGAAGTGATGGTTCCGGTAGAAGTCGTGTGCATTAGTTGTGCTAGCGCTGTTATCTATCAAAGTTATAGCCTCTAAAATTGCGTATTTTCCCTCGAAATGTAAGAGTCAATTTAAAAGTATTGTTAACAAGGTACAAAAGCGTCTTTTCTAGTTTAACGCGACAGTAAGGCGGAGTCATATTTATTAACAAGTAAAGGTCAGAATAATTGCCTTTTAATGAAAAATTAATTCTTCATTGGAGAGTTAATCGGCTAGTGACCTGCCCCGCTCTTCGTCATGGTAGAAAAAAAGTATCTTATATTTAGGTAAATACTGTTCCAACTGAGTTTATTGATTAGAAAATACAGAATAAATGCAATCAGATTGCTCTGAAGAGCGTTTTAGGTATAAGTATGTACATAGATGGTAGCTAGTTTAGGATTTGGACATACTTATGCGAGGTTCGAGAATCGTTTTGTTCTCTTGTTTTTGTTTTGTGAATATTCCGAAACAAATACTTAACAGTAACAATAACAATAAAAATAAGGTAACAGTATAATAATAGATGGGGATCAGCAGACATTTCGTCGAGGGTAATAAGTCTTTCCGTGACAAGGTGCTTAATATTTATTAAGTATAATAGAATCGTATATTTTTCACATTCACGATGACTATTCGTTTATATAGGTCATTTTAAATATTAAGTACCCCGTCACCTGCCATATGTGTAATATACCGTAGACTGAACGTAGATTCAACCACCGCGTGCCTTATCAGAGACATTAATTACCGGAATCCTTCGAAGGGGTCGAAGAAGAAAGGTATAAAAAAGGATGCATTTAACATGAACGCCATTGTAACAGCCTCCGTGTTACTGTATCCTTAACTAAAGCATTTACAAGGGCTGTAATCTACTGAAATGTAGCATAAAAGCTGAATGGAATGTCACACAAATTTAGACAGTGATGCTTGTAAGTGATAATAACGAGGAAGTCGGACGCCAATGCGCGAGTGATATGCAAAGATGAAAATAAAGGACACTTTTTGTCTTTATAGTAGTGTTGATTTGATTTTTCATGTTAGATAACCTAACTAAACATGACTAAAAATAAGTGTATTAACTGTTAAACATGATATTTAAATATTTTCGCATAGAGAAGGATGGTTATATATAGACCAAGATTTACTAAATGTTACCGTTGAGAAAACCATGCCATGAAAGAAAATGAAATTATGCCAGTATGTTCGCCAAAGACCCCTCAAGGAAAACTGAGAACCAATAAATTCTTAGTTTTCAGGAAACAATCAATGTAGAAATCTATATCGTTGACCCAAAATAACTTGGTGGACCCAAATAATAATAATTCTACGCAAAGAAGACACTTACAGTGATTGGAGCGGTCAAATACCGCTCCTATAGTCTTGTTAGTTGAACATTTCCTAAATATTTAATTGTTTCCGTAAAGAAACCAGATATCGATATACAAATGAGCAGCAACCGGCAGGATGGCTTAGTTGAGTGCAATTGATCCTGTGAGACAGTTGAAGCGAACGAGCTTTAAGGCCTTTTTTTGGTCTCTTACTTATCTATAATTAGCAGACATGGCCTCTACAGGAAAGAGCGAATTCGCAAGCTGCTGTTAATCTAGTCTCTTGAAATGCATCAAAATAAAGAATCGCAATGGACGTTAAAACAAGGACCCTTAAAGTGCTAGCAGCTACAATTTTGCGACGTTGGTTTTGCCCATTCCAGATTCACAAGCTGCTTTTTCAACGGGAAAGCCTCTAACCGCTGCTTTTGCACATTTTAGGAATGTTCTATCTTTAGATGCCTTTTTTCGTATGTGCGCGCAATTTTTAAATTTTGAGTCCACTAGCAGCTAACCCTGTACAAACCTTTCACAGAACAGAACAACAAGTTTAATCTTGCTCGCTCGCGTGTGGGCAATGACGATAAAGAGTATTAGAACAGGTTGTTTTAAATGATCATCTAATGCATAGCATCGAGCGCTGATCAACAAGACAGCGGTCCGATAATCATTTAGAAACATGATATCTTTAAGAGTATGGTTCGTCTGTACATAATATTGTGCGATCTTGACAATGCGCTATAAATCCACGATAGTTTCACTGGGGCGTTAAAAGAATTTGCCAAATGAAGTCGAAATTACAAGCACGTCAGTAGAAAATTAAGATGCATGGTCCTCGGACCTTTCGAGAAATGAGAATCGTAAATAGTCGTCTTATGCTTGGAATTTACAGCTGATCAACAGAAAGTTGGAGCCATATCGACGATAGCACTTCTCTGCGACGGTGTTTCATAGAACTACGAACGGTACAATTTCTATAGAAACACAACCGTAGAAGTGCGGCACACAATAACGAAAATATGATAAGTGAGTTCAATATAGCATATATATATATACATATATATGGACCCATGGTAAGTTTTATTGAAGAGCAACTTTATTCTTTCCCTATATTATAAGCAATCGATGACATTTTGTTTTATGTAAGCTCGAAATAATACTGGCCCATATAGCTTTTGCTCAATTTGGGGGACCTCAGGGTAATCATGTAATAATTATAATTAATTATTAGTAACTCTTATGAAACGTAACCTACGCAAAGTTGGGCATTGAAAATGTAGCTTTGAGGCAGGCAAAACTTAGAAATGGTTATTTTGTTTCTTTATTGTTCAACGAAGGTTCTACCAAATATGAAAAAATACTTGGCTGTCTCACATTGCTGCTTCAAATTTGGTCAGAGAAAAAAATCCATTGACGTTAATTGCATCTAAGATCAGACTTCTACGCATCTTAGAAAGTCCAAAACTTAAATAGAATTAGAGTTTCAAATCAGTATTTCCTGGTTAGAAAAAGCAAAGTGGCTAATAGTCCATGTCCTGTATAGCCCTACTCTCCCCTATGTATATTTTCTGATCACTACAACTATTTTAAGATCAGTCATTTTGTAACAACCACTCAATAAAAATAGTATGTACGAAAAACGAGATCTGTACTAGTTAAATTATCCTAGTAGTAGCAAAGTGCTTGTAAATCACTTAGCATGTACTATAAATATAGTGTGTAAACGTCCGAAAACGCTAAAATTCGAAAGCAAAATACAGGGACGTAGGTGAGTGATTTTTTTTCGTAAAACGAACTCATTTATGTACATTAAACAGATATAGGCCGACGCCCTGCGCTGAGCTGACGTGTGACGGCCCTCTGCCCCTAGCCACGACAGGCAGACATTCAAAGGAGTCTTTTCGATTTGGTAAAAATGGCTCGAAAATGATCGTGACATGTAAGAATCTACGTGAGAAAATAAGTCAGCATCTGCAGGTCTCTCCGGCCAATTTCTAATATTCAGCATAATGTCCCTCACTATGGATCCCAGTGGGTACCGGAAATCGCCGTAAATCATTCCTGCCCAGGTTTGCTGCTGCTTCTTATCTTCAACATCTATCAAATCATTTTGTTTTATCTAATCATTTTGTGACTAGTAAAACTACG
The DNA here is from genome assembly GCF_002443255.2 of Varroa destructor. NCBI lineage: Eukaryota > Metazoa > Arthropoda > Arachnida > Mesostigmata > Varroidae > Varroa > Varroa destructor. The sequence goes on along the minus strand of NW_019211455.1, from coordinate 37,921,375 downwards.
CAGTGTCTAAATAAAAACCCAAAACAACGTGCGTGTCTTTTTTATTTTATTTTTTTTATTTCTTACACACTACTATGTATTCAACAAAGTCTGTGGAATGAGAAAGCATCACCATGACAAGATGTTTATTAGTAGGTCACATGAGACTAAGTGACCTATTAATTTATACATATTTATATATATATATATCAGTTATACCAGTGCTTGTACCATTAGAGTGCTTTTCTACACAACTTACAGAGGATATCGTTCTTTAAACGTTAAAAAATGCTTTTCTTATTCAAGAATCCATGTAGTGGACATCCGATCGTCAGCATGCTGAAGAAGGCCTTTTGGTTTATGATAATTAATGGGAACAACCCCCTTGTACTTCTCCTTGACAGCCTGTTCAAATAGCTGCGGGTAATCTGCTTCCAACACATCAGAGAGGTCCCATTCGATTCTAAAAGGTAGTAAAACTAGTTTACTCGTTGGTTTTTTTCATTCCTAGCAAATTTATAGAATATCAGATTTTGCTTTAAAAGATTCGTAATAAAATAATAAAGCTGCTTCTGTTCTAAAACATGGTATGGCGGCTTCTGCTAAAATTTTATTAATCAGGACAATTCTATTAAACTTCTGCAAGCGAGGTCCTAATCTGTTTGTCATTTATAATTTCCAGTGACTACTTGTAAGGTAAAAAAACATTTAGCTAATGAATGAAAGTTTAATGTTAACAAGCTTCAGCAGGTGAACTAAATATAAACTCTCTACTGGAAGCAGAGTTCGAAAAATTCGAAACGCAGTAGGAAATCATTAACGACATTTACATTAGAATGCAAAATTTTGAAAGACTCCACCTCCAACTAATAATTAAACAAACATTTTGTTTTACTTTTAGGCAATATTCTTATTCCGGTTGATTTCTATATGAAAAATGATGCATAGAAATATTAACTACTGGCTTTTACGAAGCACACCTATTGTTTAAGAAGTACGTAGCTCAGGTTAACGTAACCAAAAAAAACTCACTAAACGCTGGCTTCATATCTGGCAGAAAAGGAGCTAGATTCAAAAGCAAAGCCGCTATAAAAAAGGTTTAAAAAATATGTAAAGCTTACTTTGGAAATGGATTATCGATAATACGGGCCTTTGCAGCCGCACGGTGGAACCAATGAGACTGTAGAGTTTTGAGTTCCCAAAGAGAGCTTTCCAGCGCGCGCGACTTAGCAGGATCGGTCTCAGTTTCAATAAACGGATCCATGCTCAAATCCTTGACATCTTCGCAGTGAACCATTCTTCCAAGCGTGGCATGTCTTATAATCAAGTTTCCTAAAAAAAGCATATGTAAATGAATTAAATGTATTCGTTTGTTTGTATGCTGATTAATTGGATATTTGCAAATTCCACGAGTGTAGACGCGTTGCATCATGTGACTTATTCGTAACTTACCAATAAACGGGATAACGTGCATCTGCGAGTAGGCCGGGGCTGTGAGGCAAAGACGAGACATCTTTTTAGCGAAAGCAGCAACGAGATAGGCGGGAAGATGAGTTGACGTAAGAAACACATCAGCTAAGAAGAAAAATCTTGCGCGGTACTTTGTGTAGAAAACTTCAGCCCTGAACAGGGCATACAGACGAGAATAGAAGTCGGGGAGCTCAAGGTTATATTTGTGAATAAGTGTAAAGAGTCCATTTAAAGCGAGAAGAGCCACAGCTCCACCCTTGTTATAGCTCTCAATTAGGAAATCAGCCAAAAGGCAAGGATTTTTAAAAAGCGACACTTTTTTGTCGTCTAACAAAACTAAAACGTGTATGTACATCTTTTCTGGTAATGAGGCACGCAGAAAATTGATCCATGCATACTGGTAATATGTCTGCAACTTTTTGTAATCGAAAGGAAAATTTTCCAAGCCACCAAATGCAGGTAAAACCTTGTCGCCAGAAACTTTGTTTCTTACTCGAACAGCTTTGATAATACCGAAGTAATTCCAGATGGCTTGATCAGTGGTTGGCTTAGCGAACTTCTCGCTTATTCGCGATAAGGCCTTACAAACATAGTAATTGAGATCATCAAATGCTTGCATCTTATTTACGAGCTTGTCGGTATACCGGCTCATATTTGCATTCCCTCCGCACAGCACAACGAGAAGATTTTCTAGATGGCACTCTGGAAATACATATAATTCGTCGTTCGATCCCTTGATTGTTTCGATCTCTAGCCATTTCAGTAGTGTTTGTAGGGCCAGATCCGCAGAGATCCTTGATTCCGCTAAGATATCTAGGAGATTTGCCCATGCCGCAGCGAACACAGTTTTCAGAGGTGCTTCAAAGGTGGGACTGAAGAAATTCTGTTCCGATAAAAACACTTGGCTGAAAATCTATCATCAAGATAACTGTTAGTCCAGGCCTCTGTCAAACTGTGAAATATCAACCAGTTTTAGAAATAAACCTATTACTAAAGAATACTACTTTTCATGTGTACTAGCGTAAGCTGCTTACGAACTCTATCTCGGATATTCTCCTAAACATAATTTGTTTATCGTGAACCCAAACGGTAAACAGACAAGAAGGTGTTATTAAGCGTGCCCTTGCCAAAATGTCTATGTGTAGCGCTTTATCCCACTGTTTGTGCTTCAGATGAAGAGAACAAAAACACGATTCAATCCGCAAGAAGTTCGAAAAAGAATGCAAGCCTTTGGGACGCTGCGTATGATATATAATACAAACAAATGTTTTAATTAAACATATTTTCATAACGATCTATTCAGTAACAGCAAACCTAAAAGTTCACAATCTATTTCAAGCGAAATTATGATCTAGAATATAGATCTTCAGTAGACTTTTGTTTAGCACAGGTAAAATGGAAGAATGCCTTTGTTGACATAATACATCCATGTTTAACCAACCTGCAGATACGCTGCAGATTTCATAAACACTAGATGCATTATTAGAAAGAAATATTTCGCTAGTTTTATGTAATGTGACAAACCTTATTGGTTTGGACGATGAGTGGAATCAGCTGTTGATCTGTTTTCGATTTTAATCCGTTCACTACTGCTTTTGCACACTCTATCTCTGAGTGATCTGCCATAAAGTCGCTCACATTCTTTTCCAAAGTCTCCTGTAGAACATTCATTTTCATAGGGCTATGCAATCGGTAGCAATTTAACAATGTCTATAATGATTCGACCAACAACTTCTTGAACTAACGCGGTACGCACGTGTTTTTTGAATGTTTGTCAACAAAATCATCGTTATAATAATCGCTTTAAACATTATGGCGCGAAAATTCACAATCGCGAAACCCGGTTTCTTTGCAATGTGTATTTTGCATACAATTTTAGTGTTTTACACATATACAAGTACTTCACTTTTACATTGAATCAATGCTTGATGATTTTTGATTGATTTAACAACTTACTATTTGATATTAAGCATAGCCGGTTGGACGCGCTATAACATGTAGCAATTATACACAATTTGTGTAAACTAAAACAGGTTTATTACACTCCGTACAAAATAATTTTTGGCAAAGCAAAGCAGTCTATTAGTAAATAAGAGGCCTATAATATAAACTATAAGGTCAATCCTATATGACCAAATAACAAAAGGGAAGGCTTTTTTTAATGATATTTTTTGTCTGCATTGAGTCGAAGACAAATACGTCAACCGTTAAATGATTGATTGACATAGGTGCGGACGTGAGTTACACGAAAATTATTAGGTCCCCAGATAAGTTGGTGTCTTTTTTGTGTCTGATTTGGCTTGTTTTTGAGAAAAGAGTTCTAGGTGACGCATGATTTGTTTACACTCTGACAATGAAATTGCGGCTATTAAACGTTAACGTTGCGCTTCCTGAGTCTGAGCTATGATTGCACAGCTTAATTGCAGGCTTAAGTTTGAAACGATGAAATATGCTGCCTGTATGACCCATCGGGAGTTATTTAACTTATAATTCAAAAAAAAGCTCCTTTGTTTTAACGATAATAAAAGTTATAACTCAGAAGAGTTGTAACCATTTTTACGATCGCGATAATGGTACATGCGCAAAGAGGCCTATTATTACTTGAAGATGTCTGTCTTAGCTTCCAATCAGCTTCTAAAAGGTAATCAAGATCAGTTTCGGTTGCGTTTGATCATGATTGGTGATGCAGTTAAGGGATAATTGACAATAAACCATGATTAACGTTTTCCAGGTGACCGCGACATGCTGACTCTCATTTCAAGAAGATCATCTTGTTAATTTGATGCCACTAGAGCAGTGTAATATGGTTCGAAAATGTTTGTAATCCACAAAATGACAAGACTGAAGAAACGAACTTATCAGGGGAACCAGTACCTAAAGTGGGTTGGGCTTTTGTCATATAGTATTTTAATATTTTTTTTTTTCACGTAAGAATATAGCCTTGTTAAGGCATCTATCGGACAATTTTTAACAATTTTTTTAATCAAATGATGGTGTAGTTTAGCAAATAGGTTATTCATTCTCTACTTTGATTCACCAATTGTTGAAGAGTTCGTTTTGTACCTATACAACACTTTCAAATATTAAAGAAACACATCTAGCGGCATTAGGTCGGAAAAACTGTGCGACCATGTATTGGACGCTTAACGGAAATCGGGTTAATTAAATGTTGTCGAAGTCTACGGTATCGAATTTGACCATAGGGCGTTGTTAACACTTTTCTGTACTTACATAGTCATATTTGAGTTATGGAGAGTGGAACAAGCTTGGAAAATAAAGTATCTCTATACTAAAGCTCGCACTTCTTGTTTATTTTATTCCTTATGCGCGTTCGTCATACCAACGCTCATTTTTAACACTTCGAAGCGAGTTTAGCGAAAACAAATTTAGTAGTCAGCTCTTTCCTTATATTCAAATATAATGTTAACTATCAATTTTATAACTTAGGTGCCTTGTTGCTAGGGTTCTATAAATTACTTGCCTTTAACAGGATAAAAATAATTAATCGGAAGTCTAGTGAAAATTCAGTTTTGGTTCCTAAAGTCTGGTAAAAATTCAGTTTTCGTTCGTAAAGTCTGGTAAAAATTCAGTTTTCCTTCCTATTCTAGAGATTCAACTGAAATCTCGACATACTTCGAACGCATTGGATTTAATTTTACCTAAAATTTAACAAATAGTATTTATTGTATGCTACTAGACTATAACTCGCGTAAACGGTAGTACCACTATAAGTACATTATTTTATCACGCTTTAATTCTAGATGTTTGTTGCATTGATCACCGCACTTATGCACTGCTCATTTAGAAACTGCACAACATAACTAACTAGCTTTAATTTCAACCATTCATTTATTTTCACAGTCAACCTCAAACGTATCAAAATACAATTAGTGTAACCCCCTAACAATAACCCACTTTCCACCTAAAACGTAACATGGATATACATATGGGCTTGTGAAAAACTAGGCCTATACATTCTTTATCGCCTAAATGTATACGATGATGCAGAGATAAGTTATGCATCAAGGTCAGCCAGCTCATCTTCCTGAAACAGCGATTCATCGACATCCACATCTTCCCCAAAACCTTCAAACTTGAGGTCACTCTCGGCTAGTGCCTTATCCCTTAGGAACATCTGCTTTCCTGTCAAACGACCTTTTGTTAGATCATCCCTTAAGTTAAGCGCAGCAAGTTCTGCATCAAACTGCTCTTTCCACCGTGTAAAGGATTCAACGGTCACCTTAGTGCCTGTAATCAAATATACAGCAATTGTGACCACTTGACGCGCCCATATAGATGACGTGGGGTCTCCTGGCCGCCAACTAAGTCTGAGAAAATACCTATTTTCTAATTTTTCCACCTGCATCAAACTGCGCTGTTTCGGTAGTTAATATTGAACAGGTTATTTTTTTCTTGTAATAAACCCTTTGCATGTAAGACTTATTAACAGCTTGAACGACCTAGTTTGACTTTCTAATCGAAAATATTATTTTTCATTAATGACCATATAGATAATAAAAAAATCACTGAGAAACCTGATCCACTACCTTCAAGTTTCTTCTTTAGTTCCTCTTCCTCAATTTCTTTAAGGCGCTTCATTTTTAGTTTTTCTTCTTCCATTTCTTTACGAAGATGGTCCTGAGCAAAGTTCACTAGCATGAATATCATAACGCTACCAACCCACGTCTTTGCTTCTAAAAACCAGAAAAAAACAATTTCGTTAGATCAATTTTGCGACGAAACAATGTCTTGCCTTAACGTCGTCTGACAGAGAGTAAGCAGAGTGTTCTACACAAGTTTATGGCCAGCGAATTATAGTTGGTTGCCTTCTTTGGAAGAGTCGTTCATTATAAAGAAAATAATATAGATTCGAATCTAGAATTTCGCGTGAAACTTTTTGTGGACGCCTTCCTTATACGGTTTTTCCGAAGTAGCGAAAGAAAACGGTGCAAAGCCGGAGGCATATAAATAAGGCAAGGTTAAGTGCCCTCATTTCACGGCTTTGGCCGTAGCACACAAATAGAGTCGGACGAATGAGTATTTAATGCATTTCACCAATATATCAGCCAAATATAACTTAATAACTTGGTATTTATATTTATGAAAAACGAAACACGGAGCAAACGTAACTTACCGTCCTGCAGTCCTTCAAGTAGAACCTCACTATCGGTTTCGATCTCTGGGATTTCTTCTGGATATTCCTTGGGAAGAGTGAATCGTATTAGGCATTCTGATGTCTTTTCTCTGTTGTCGTCGTCCTCCACGCACACTTCTATCTCGAGAATGAGGCGAGGTTCCTTTTCGATGACTTTTTAATGGAAACGTGTAATACTACCATTAAGTTATATAAAATGTGATGCGACACCATGCTTATCAATTACCACTGCTACTATTATAAATTACTCAGTTAAAATTTACGTAGGTCCGTCCGGCTAACTATAATCAAAGGGGTCGGGTATAATACATATGGCACACAGTGCGGATTGCTGGTTTACTCTCTGCTCTACCTACAAACAACCCGAAGTGCCACTCAGAATGTGAGTCATTTCTTCCATTCACTTTAAAAATATCTTGCAGTGCAAGGCATTCAAGTGCCATAATAGCTTAACAGATGTTTGCCGGTTTCACGAAGAGACCAGGCTGCGCGGTTTTGGATGTTTATATTAGTATGAACTGAGGCTTAGTGGGTTTAGTAATATTTAACCGGCAGTATTAAACGTATTCACATGTGTTTGCTTTTCTGACAGTATGCAATACAGACCTGTAAGCTCATTGGGGTAGATAGACTGCAAGGCTTCTAACTCCTGGGCCTGTTCTTCTTTATAATCCATAGCTGTTGCTGATCTGCCACCCAATTTAACAACACGGTGACAAGTGATACAACTCCTGTATCTACGAAAAGATCAGCTGTAAAGCCCTATGTTAACAGATATATACGGATTTTTATAACTTATTTCGTATAGGGCACACTATTGGTTAGAGCCTCAACCTTCAATCAGTTATAGTCTCGCTTTGCATCACAGATTCCCAATGTGTACACATCGACTGTTGACGTTTTAGTTTTAGGTAAATGTAGCTCCGGGATAGTTGGCGAATACCGTATGGCGGTGAATCGCGGAAAAATGTTGATTTTGCATCGCTGCCTCGATTAAAGAGTATCCGAATAGAAAAAGCGGGTAGTTGTATATTAAATAACAACGAATATGCGAATATATTTATTGCGAATGATGAATGTATTGTGAACTCTGACGGTTATATCTGTAGCACAACGTAAAAAGCTTCATGACAAGGTACCATGTTAAAGGTGTAAAACCTTCTTAAATAATATCATCCGCGCTAATGTATGTGAATCAGAATATAAAAAAGAATATATATAGCTAGCCTAAGAGCGCAAACCAACCACAACCAATTATATAAAATAATTTTTTTTTCCTGGATGCCCTTTGTGAAAAATAGCAACAATTAAAACACGAAGGTTTCTGAAATTGTTACCCGAGTTTCCCAAACTGGCAAAGTATTAGCTACCGAATACGCTAACGATCCTTGACAATAGAATTTTACGACAGTTATTTCAAGATAGTGCCGAAATTTTCCTAAGATTTGACTGAACAAAGCAGTTGATTCAAGAATACTGTTCGAGGTTTGATTTGATTTGATTCCGCTTCGCAAGAAGCGGTATATACTTATAGGTAAATTTCGACAAATATTTAGTGAGCAAACTTTTCATGGTTTTTCTAGAGGTTCCAACATAAATGGAAATCTTAACTTTAAAGGTTATAGCTCATGCTAAATCAAAGTACTGTTTTATCTGGCTGGGTGTTTTCTGCACCCAAAAAAATATAGTACCTAGTTCTTTCCGGGCTAAGTACCTGATAGAACTTTATTATATTGAATTTCAGATTATGTAATGATAAATATGACGCGGTATCCTTGATCCTTAATCGACCCATGGCCTGGAGTGCTTTCATAATCTAAGGACATTACTGCGAAACTTTTGTTCCATGTCACAGTGCAAATGTTCAGTGCTTAGCATGTCGTGCTTGATAATAGCAATAATCATGTTTATATTAAGCAAAGACTGCAAGTCGCAAAGTTATCACTATTACTTTATCACTTCTTTTTATTCACAGTGTACCAACATCGTATGTCCTTCGTCTAATTGTTATGCAAATCTACTTTAATTGTAAGTAAGGTCACACGTGTAGATGAGGCAAGTAGTTGCCTATTTTAAAAAATATTTATTGAAAAACTAAGTGTACGGTCCTTATTCTGTTCAAGCAAACCTCTGCGACAAGTATCCGGGCTTTTACTGGAGCGTTTGATGAACGTCTCTGAAAAGCTAACTATGATCCTGTTGTTTCGCAACCCGCGAAATACATAAACAATCGTCATTCCGTTTCCGGTGACAACAAAATCTCCTGATCAAGAAACAACTTTAATTTTTGGTTCTAATGCTGCTGGTGCTGCTATACGCTAAATTCTCAGTTAGCTTCCATTCGCCGTTTTTTCTATTTCGTTGATGTGTACTTTGTCACAGCTTTCGTCCCTTCGGATACTGCGTGCTTTGACAGTTCTCCCGGCAGCAGAAGGCGTATCGCAGTCTGGACTTCACGGGATGTAATCGTGGAGCTAACCGGGAACATTGGAGCAATTTAAATTCACCTCAGTTACATTGCGTCTCACTACATAAAATCACTTCTCCTAAAACAAATAAGCCACTTCCGACAGAAAGCTTATGAGGAATTCTCTCAATTAAGTTTTCTAAAAACAATGAACGAATAGGATTTATAGCAGGAGCAATGTTCTTAAAAATACATGCGAGAAATTCCCTATATTATATGCAACGCACACATTTCGGCCTATGACTAGAGTCTGGAAATATTATCAAATATGCATATATAATCTATATAAGACCCATGGGGCGCAGCCTTAATCAGCTCATAATATATATAGTGGGTCTTACCGTTTATTGTAGTGCGATAATCGAGAAGCTTCTCCGGCGATGCGTTCGAATACGTCATTGACAAACGCGTTCATAATAGACATCGCTTTTGAAGAGATACCCGTGTCAGGATGCACCTGTTTCAGGACCTTGTAGATGTAGATAGCAAACGACTCCTTTCTTCTACGTCGTTTCCTTTTGTTATCTAATGCCCTACCGTTTTTCAATACTTTCTCGACTTTCCTAACTGTCTTTCCAGACGGCGGCATTGCGACGTTTTTTTCTGTAAATACAACATGCGGAATCACAATATAAATTCGGGACCAACGAGTTATTTAAGTGTACTTCAACTGCATTAACCCATGCATCGGCTTAGATAATGAAAAGCCTTGCTTCCCTGTTTCTGATAAGATAAAAGCAAGACTCTTATATACGAAATATAATCCATCAATCAAAATCTAATCATGGCGTAAGTCCTCTGATATAATGCACTCTTAAAAGCTGCATATTTCAACATTCCAAACATCCAGTATAAGAATATCGATATTCTATAGATAGTCTACATCGAGATCTGGCGAAGAAACTTAATGACATACGGTATTTGGAAAGTAGTGCAATAAGTTATTGAGCGGAAATATGCAACTCACCGCTAAGAACTTGTTACGAACTAACAAACCACAAGCAACACATCAACCTATGAGCTTTGCAGTCGAGTATATCTCTTGCCAGCGTCTTTTATTTGGTAGAGCGTGGCAGATTCTGACAGTTGCAAGTCCCGCCCCTTCCTAAAGTTGGCCCCATTGAACGTGGTTAATTCATCAAATTAACTTAGCGAAAAACAATGTCGACATGTTAGCGACGTTCTATTCAGTTTCGTTAGTGACATGAGGCTGTGATATTTGAACTCAAGCATCATTTAGATGTAGTTCAAATTAGAAGAAACTATTTTGGTGCGACACAAGCTTTTTGCATGAGATATGGCGGCGCTACAATCGAGCGATCCAGGCCGAAGCTTTAGGAACTTTATTGAAATCTGGACGTATAGCGATGAAAGTATGAAGCGATCAATGTCATTTGTAAATTGAAACCAATAAACATCGATGGAAGACGTAAGATAAGCAAGACGGTTATGGGGAATACCTTAATCCTGGTTCAAGTAAAATTGTAACCCTCTCCCAGGCGACTGTTGGCCGCCAATACCAGCTAGCCGACGGCCCTTAAATTGACGACCAGTGCGCGCTATTTTCACTCTGAGACGCACGTTGAGCGGTGCTGGGTGTTGTGTGTTCTATCGATTTTTCGAAAGAAAATCTTTGCCAAGTCATGTCGGGTCGCGGAAAGGGAGGAAAAGCGAAGACCAAGGGAAAGTCGCGATCCCAAAGGTCAGTTCAACTCGTTAATAAGATGGCAACCCTTTTATTGACTTCAGGAATCTACAGACAAGTTTATAATTGTTGTGGATCACAGGTGCGAGTTAGCGGCAAGCGCTGTTAGACTGATTTGGCGCCAACTATTTTGTTGTATTTACCTTTGCCTCTGCAGTGTTAATTCAAAAATGTTTCCAATGTATTATCGCAGACGCTATGGGAGTCTGTAGTAGAAGTTGAGAAGTGATGAAAAATACAAAGCTCCAACGGTCCATCAGTGTTGTGTCAAACTATAGATTCTATTATTTACTGCAGTGATTTTACTTAATGATTAAGCTGTATATTAAGAAACACGTATGGAATGTGGAATTTTTAATTTTTTTTCAAGATAAAGAAATAAATAATAATAATAATAAAGATGTTAATTTCTGGGTAAACACGTTAATGCATGAGAATCATGGTTCTGTATGTAAACATCGATGGCAATAATATGTGTTGCCGTCTTTTAGGGCGGGACTTCAATTTCCTGTTGGTCGTTTGCACCGTCTCTTACGTAAGGGAAATTACGCTGAGCGTGTTGGTGCTGGCGCACCTGTCTATTTGGCGGCCGTCCTTGAATACCTAGCCGCCGAGGTGCTCGAGTTAGCCGGCAATGCGGCTCGTGACAACAAGAAGACCCGCATTATCCCTCGCCACATCCAGCTGGCAATTCGTAACGATGAAGAACTAAATAAACTCCTTTCCGGAGTGACGATCGCTCAGGGAGGCGTCCTGCCTAATATCAACGCCGTCCTTCTTCCGAAGAGAACTAGCGAGAAACCCGGCCGAAATGGTACAAAGGCCTCACAAGAGTTCGACTAACCTGCACGAGTTGAATAATCGCTCGTCAGTAGGTTATACTAGTAAGCCAATACAACTAGTTACTCGTTGAAACCATCGTTCGAGTATAATAACGATAACAGAATAGTCAGTCTCTAGTTTTCTTGCGTGCAGGACGGTGTTGCAGAATGTTTTTAGAAAGCCTCCCGTACAAGATTAACATTGACAAGATAAAACCTAGTCTCAGATTTTTTTTACCGGCAGACAAATATCATCGAAGTATATGGAGGATCATGGTTACGCATGATTTACTAACTGGGAAGTTGAAGATGTGTCGTAAGATTGATCATAGAATTTGTATATACACTGACACCGCTTATAGCCGAAGCACAATAATTATGTCATTTGTATAAAATAAAATAGAAACGTATGTACCTCGTTTGTCATAATACCGATAATTGTATTAAGGCGAATATCGAAGGACGGTCAAACGGCCCGAATTGTGAAAATAAACGTTTCGATAAAAAAAGTCCCAATATTGTTTTAAAACTATTCTGTATAAATGAAATCAGCATTAGATTACTAGCCCAAGTTATTTAATGCAGGTAACGAACTTGAATAACATAACGAAAAATTATAATTTTTTTACAGGTAAGTCTAAAAAAATTTTGATAAAATTCGTAACACAAATATTTTTCTTCCCGTCCAGTTAGCGTTATATAATGAACAATCAATGAGCTATCATTGTCATATTCACACAGTGACTTTTAAATTACATTTTTACATCTGCTCGACAATCTTTTTTGCTGCATCTGCTGCAATCTGCTCGACATTAAAATAACATTATCTATAAAAACGGTATATATCTACATTATATACAAAGTGTACAGTTGTATTTTGACAACTTGAAAGCGAATGTTCATTCAGTGGGCGCTTCGGGTTCGGATTGACGAAGTAATAATTGGTGATAGTACTATAGTAAGAAGAGTTTTATAGAAGAAGAAGAACGTTTTTATATTAAATCAGTGCTGAATTTACAAAAAAAAAACTTAGTTCGCTTGAATACTACACACGCTTTTCAATGGTAAAAACATAGCAACGTGAATCGTTATCTCCTGCGGTATATTTCACCAGTTCCGTAAAGTTCATGAAAATGTCTATACTTCAGCGTCAAATTTTGAAAAGAAAAGGTTGTTGTAGGAGATGAACTCTATAGCAAAGGTTGTACAGCGTTAAGATTATTTACGATGTTTAATCCTATCTGAGAAACATTTCATAAATGACATGTAAAATAGCGTTCTATACGTTTTGATGTTTCCCGATTATACAAGGTGTATTCAACCTATGTAGTCTTGTGTAGTGTAGTGCAGTTTAGTGGAGAATAAATTCAATCGAAGATAAGAAGTACAGGCTGACCTTAACGCAATGAATTAGAATTGGGATGGGTTACGTGTTTTCTTAAAAACTAATAATTAGCAGATGGAAAGAACCGTGTCTAGCGTTTGGATTTTTCCGTACTAATAGTTAACAGCTTAGAATGGTTCAGATTGTAAAAAAAATTAGTGAATTAAACAATCTACATGATTTTTTTTGTTATTACATGATCGATTTTTTTTTTGCATTCTGACGTAAACCACATTCTCCCCAGATATGCTGTTGTTTCTTCTTAAATCAAAATGAAAGTTGTGAAGAGACGTTTTTGAGATAGTCTGAAGATATACAACCTCTCGCCAAGTTCAAATAATTGGAAAATCTTATGGGCCTACCATTTAACGACGCCTAATTTTATAAAAGCTGAATTGCCTTTTTTCTGTAAAATCGCCCTCCACTTGATACGGCATCGTCACGGTATTCTACTCACTAATATAACCCAACGATCAATACCGATGTGTTTATGATTCAAACCTAAATTAAATGCATACCATACAAGATAAGCACGACTCACCGTCGACAGCAGCTGTTGACACGATCTATCATGCAATTAAGGAAATTTAAATTAATCTTTGATACGCCAGATAATCTTTTTTCTTTTAAAGCGTAATAATACCTCCGAATAGCGAAGACAGCATAATATGAAGATATTTATCTTTAACACTGTATTCATATTGAAAGTATATGCGCACACACAGTTACCTTCCCAAGACTTCAAAGAAAATTGAAAGTCCAAAAAGAATATCACGCCTTTGACATTTACGAATTACAGTTTAAGTGCATGACCCTTGAAACATCTGAAGACATAAAACTTCTATTTTTTTTTGCACTGCGAAAGTTCTATTTGTTTTTCCCTCCGACCCCATTGCTTGAAAGAATCGGATGAAGAACATCCAGCGTAGCTTTATTTGTCGATACGTTTTTAGATAGAGCCTGGTGTGGCTCCTAATGGCCTGATACTAATTACAAAAAATCACAATAATAGAATAGTCTTTTAAACAATCGGCATGTGGGATACGAGATTCAAAACAATTTTGATAGAACCGTAACAGAAAATTTATTGCAGCCTTTTGCATTACAATAAGGTACTAGCATGTAACGGTCATCGTGATGATATTAGGCCCACTGCTACTTGCAGTAGTTGTCGTCAAGGTCACTAGTGTCTTCCAGTGTCTTCACTGACTGCCCACAGTCAGTCCTTGACGTATCTGCTCTTGTTTTCAGAAAACCAGTTTTCGTCAATAGCATAAATCTCAAGCATGTCCCATTCCAATGGATGAAGCTTCTCGGAGGGCAACACAAGAGAATGTAGTGGCTTGCCTAACGTCAATTCGCTATCAGCCAATTGTCTCAAGCTCCCTGCAGCTATTTGTTGAGAATCCGTTCCTACCCTTGCCAAACCAACTGCCAAACTATTAGCTGAATACGCTGAAACATTAAAATAATTGCAGAAACCATGAGTTATTGTGATCTCTTTACATAATGGCACACTAAGGCTGCGTCATATCGACAGGTTATTTGAATGAGTTTAAAAATGAGGCTCTACGGAATGTAACACTATGAGCTAATCTCATGTCAAAAGTCGATAGCCCCAGTTGTAAAGTAAAAAAATCAGTACGTAATGATATGAGCATGCTAACTTTAACCTGCCCTCTAGAAAATACACAGCAAAACTAGAATCATAATTTTGGCCTGATAATTTAGAACTTATCTAATCGAGGGCCGCAAAATACTGCAATAGGCATTAAATATGAAGACTAATTTCCGAAACCAAATTGGAAAAACTTGGCAATGATGTATCGATATGCATGCCTAAGACTTGCTACGTAGCGAACCTTTTGCCCTGGTTGTTAAAGGTTAGCTTTAGTAATAATAATAATAATAATAATAATAAAGAGTACCATATTGACCACGCGGAATTACACACAGTTTTTTAAATATTTTGTACTACGAGCATACCTGTACATAGTTTTAAACCAAAAGCTCACCTAAACTGTCCGCCGTGGCGCCTTCGGCTGAGCGGATATCCAGGATATCTATAAGCTGTTGTGCTGCTTCATAGACTCTCATAAAGCGCGGTGGTTCAAAAATGTCACGGGCTCGCGCTAGGTTCTCCCACGACTGCTCCTTAATTTTTATATCTGTCAAATGTGACTCGTTAAACCATAGTCGGTGGTACATTACTAATTTCATTTACGCCGTTCGTAATTTAGAATATGTACACTCCGCTTCTTCGATGAAGTAAAAAGCCTAAGAATTTTACAGCCAGTCACCGACCTTCACATCAAAATTAGTGCAGAAATGCTAGAAATGTGCCTATAATGCCTATAACGTTATAAAAATGCTTATTTCTAATACGTATTTGAAGCAGCCCGATTTCCCAAGAAGTATTTACGAGAAGTGGGGTTATTCGTTGTCTTCGGCGAACTTTATCCAAAATCATTTTATGACCACACCGTTACCGCACAACATACTGGAGTCCATGCTTCTGATATATGTATTAGCCTTATATATCGCCCTATAAAATCTAAAAAATAGAATTTTTCTTCATTCGAGTATATCCACCGGGAATAAAACAAAATTGACAATGGAATAGAACTCTCAACCAAAATTAATTAAATTTCTTGGAAATACGTTTAACTTGTAAGCACTATTATCCCGTAATATAGTAATCTTGCTTGGGAAACGGTACCTCTTTTAACTGTGACGTGATATTTTTTGGTGAAGTTAGTATAGAGAATACAAATACGTTGTATTTGCATTTTAAAAATAGAATAATGTATTCATCTTGAAAGGTACGGCCTACTTCTATACACGCTGAATGACAACAGTTGCGTTCAAAACGCACTCAATCTCAGATTTATGCGATATGGTTTCATCTGATATTTCACTAATACTGCGGCCCTTTCGACAGGAGGTGTGATCGGTTTCCATACGCAAGCACCAAGATGCTATACGGTCCTAACAAGTAGGCCAGGTAATAGAGTTCAATCACATTTCGGCAGCTTTCGAGTTACAAGTTGGCTGACTACCGAGGACTTCTACACCCGACATATTTAATCAAATGTCTCTATCTTAATATTTACACTATTATAAGGCAAAAGTTCTGGCTTTTCATCTTTTTTCGGATACTACTTTGCAGCCATAGATGAGATTCAAGCAAATATTAGGGATAACCATGACTTTGGGTATTCGGATCCTTTGCTCTTTAAAACCACCTTTTCAAAAACGGAAGTTGAACGTAAAAAAAAACTTCTGAATTCAGTCGATACGTTCCCACATATAAATTATGCATTTTTCTAATATACTGTGGTGATATTTAGTGTGTAGATTTACGAGTGTACGAATTTAGAGGACCTAAACCTGAAAATGATGCGAAGTCTTTTCCTTATATTTGCACGTATGTTCTTACCAAGCAAACACAGTGTATGCAGCCCGGCACGGCGATTCGAAGCGATCTTATCATAATAACTAGTCGGTTTCCAATTGTCTTGCCAGAGTACAATGGAAACGGTCTCTCCAAAGGAATAGAGTTGCAGACCACAACATCCCACCGCATTCATGATTGACGCATTATGAATAACCTGAAGTGGTAATATGATTTATTCGTAGACTGTAATAAACCAGGTACACTCATAGTAAAACACGTCATCGGCAATCAAACAGATATAACTCAATTCATCGGAAGTTAATTGTTAATATCTTTTGTATTAAATTCTTGGAGTTTGTGCGGCTGACTGCGAAATTGAATCTAAATGGTTTAAATTAAACTATTTCAGACTTTCCCCAGGAATATCCATGATAAACTCACCTGAGTCTTGACTCCCATTTTCCTGGCGCGCAGAATAAGATCAGAATGTGTTGTCGCTGCGAGTGGATCGCCAACAACTAGAAAACTAACATCTTCTATGAGAGCTTGTTGCAACATTGAATCTAAGAAAACAAGCAAATATATCTTAACAAGCAGTTCTCCAGCAAGTATATCCCGTGTGGGTCACAATTACCCATATTTTTCATGATTTGACAAGCATCTTGATGTCTCGTTTCTAGTCGTTTGATGAGCCGCTATAAACATCTATATTTACGCCGTACTAAGTTTATTATAGATATAAAAACATACCACACTTTTGTTCGACAAACGATCGATCTGCCTGTATAATTGACTTTCCATAGTATTTTTCCTGAAAATGAGAAGTTATCAACGTTACGTTAAAAAATAATCTGAACGCCTCGGTTTTACTTTGTTGTACTTTTGTGGAAACCTAACTGAATGATTTATTGGATTATAATAAATATTTCTAACGTCTGTATTCGCATAGCAACTCAGCTTACAAGGCCCTGTGTAAAAGAAAAACACAAAAGAACCACCTAAAATAATGAAAACTGCCGTGGAGTGGCAATTTCCTGTGATGAAGAACTCAAAACACGTAATTTGGAAGGGTTTAGAATTGTGACTACTTAACATAATTCCGAAGATCTCCATTATTTTTCTTGTAGTATAAATAAGTGAAACCCCGCTGCTAGCTAATTATGACTTTAGGTACGTTTAGTATAAATATAAATAAATGAAAATGCAAATAAACTGACCAGCTCCTCAGCACCGACCGTAAGGATGGATGTGTATGCTTCGAGGTAGACTTTGCTGCTTTGGCGAACTGCTTCTAGGCCCCTTACGGTGATATCTTTGCAGTCACCAAACCCCAGCCCTATCAAAAAGAGCATCCTGCAGAAGAAGGAGAGGATAGGTTTGTGTTTTTCGAAATTATTTAGTTTTTGCACGTGTCGTTAGCGGGTATTTGTTCGCAACTTATAATGCGTCATTCGAATCATATATTTTGTAGAACTCTTGTAAACGTTGTACAATCGTATCTGATAAGTGACCGTCGTGAAAGCAGATGTATCTATGAAACCCTTTGTCTTGACATTATCATAGACTTTAAGTCTATGAGAACTGGATGTTGTTCTACTACAGACCTTGGGAATGACCGCCTCTGTTCGATATCTGGTAACGAAGTTCAGGAGAGCTAAAGCTTATAGTCCAGTAGTCTTTTTAGCATAAACCTAATTTTCTTCAAACCTGTTGTTTGGATTCTATTTGGTATTCTCTTTAAAAAAAAATATACCTAATAATCTCGTGCGAGTTTGAAAACCGCAAAAACGGCATTCTGCAGTAAATTGTACTAAAGTAACGAAAACATCGCTTACAAAATTCATGTTTTTTATAATACCAGCCAACTTCGAGTGCCGGCTGTGTGGCAGACGAATTGAAACGCTTTGAAGCCATTTCTTGTTTAAGGTAACGGTATATTTTGAAGCATTATTTTTAAATGCGTCTCAGTATGGCTGGTCCTAGCCTTGTTGTGGAGTATGGTTAGAATCATTCATACTTTAAAGGCACAGAGATAAACAGAATCCTAGAGTTCATAGCATCCAGCTTACATATCCATTTTACTATACCTAAGTTTGTGCATGAAATTAATATTAATCTCTTCATCGGGTAAAAATAACATTACTATTGACACCCCATTTTCCTCCAAAAGAAGACAATTCTGCCTTTGTGTAGGTATGGAGGTAGATAATTTTGCCCTATACGCTCTGAGCTAAAGCACTACGTAGAAATTATCAAGAATAATATTCAATATTATGCAGTTTTCCACAGTAGTGTCGTTTCGGTAAAAAAATGAATAACAATATCTTCGAAGCAGCAAAAAATAACTTTGCAAACCCCCAATCGACAGAAATAGTAGTAGCTTTAACCGACCAGAAATAAAAGTGCATAATAACTCTAGTAATTTCTAGTAAGAAATAAACTCTAGTAAACGGAGAACAGTGTCATTTTTTGTAGTGGTGAGTAAAATACCGATTGAACAAAGTAGTATAAAAATGGCACTAGTGCTTAACAATTAATGTTGAAAAAATATAATCCGGCAGCTTAAAGAAAAGCGGCTGGCTGTGATAAAGTAACACTTCGATCGACACCTCAATAATAATAAAAGTGATTACCTGACAATCGAGGAAATACGAAAGATTTTTATTGACTCCGTCGAGTTTACTATAATATTTTTCGTTCTACGTTGAAAACTGCGCACAGTACTCTGTTCACTAAATTGATATATTCTGGCTAGTGCCACATCGAGAAGCTGAGTGATGCTGTCATCTGCGCTTCTTGTCCATAATTTAAGGCATTAGACTTTCTGTTTGTAAACAATATTGGTAAACGCGCTATCTGCCCCAGTGATGCCGCTGACGTGCTGTAGGGGTATACTTCCCAGTTAACCAAATATTGTTTTTTTGTATCTATAAATTAGACGTTAAATATTGGCTAATGGTATTTAAAGCGTAGCAAGTGACGCTGCAGACAGACTCACTTGTTACCATTGTATTGGGTCTTTAAATGGCCAGTTAAATAAAATCGTCGAATTATGAATAGCTTTTACATAATTAACGCGACGGTAGAGCATTAAAATGTTTTTCTCCCATCAAGAAGATAATATTACTAATACAGACGTATTTCATCTCTGCTTTTATTTCGGTAACAGTCCTAAATTTGAGCAAAAAAATTTGACACCATTAATTTGACTATAAAAGATATCCTAATCCTATCTCGTTCTACTGAACTGTACCCTATCAGTAAAAATACACGAGAACTTACTAATTGTGCAAGAAGCTGTAACTAAACGTCTATGAAATTTTTTTGCACATAACACAGTAGCTTAAATACGTATTTGAATGAAAATTGAGTTTTTATTTTTCGCATTTTTCGACTATTGTAAAATTGTGAGCAAAAATTGCAAGCTGCTTTTAAACATCAGCTATATCATTATTTTCATCATCATTATAGAATTCATTTATTATTGTCATAATTTATCATTATAAAATTATTTTTATTCCTTACCATTATGGGAAGTGTTAGAACTCCAATAGTCACTGATAAAAATGTATAACTATTAATGAAAAAGAGAAAAAAAAAAAGAAATAATACTTAAATACAAATAACATGTAATTCTTACTATTAAGTCTTACTGTTGGACATACGATACACGATACAATTGATGCTTTTGTATCGAAAAGGTTCTCATGTTTTGCGAACTTCCCTAACAGTAAGTGGGAAAATTCTTTTTAGATCTTTAATGTTAATATAATATAATAATTAACAGAAAATCTTTAATGATGTCTGTACAGTAGAGGATTAAGGCTTTTTATATAGACAGCTACTGACCATTAACTGACTTCACTGAAGAAGTATTTGTAGCAAGGTTTGAAACAAAGGAAATATTCTGCTTTGTTTGTGACAGATAGATTGTGACTTTTCCGCCCTAAAAATCATCTGAAAACTATGCTTAACGTCGATTGAATAAGAAATAGTAATAATATACAGTTAACAAGTGCATATTTTGTAGTATATGAATAACGCATGCTTTGTGCCTTGCTCGAACTCGGCGTAATTACCTGGAGGAACATTACAATACCTCGAGTTTTACTGCGGGATCCGAGGTGGATAGAGGCTGAGTTCTGTTAGCCAACACGAGGATATTGTCAAAGCTCAAATTAAGGCAGGCTGTTGATCAGTTGGGTTCAAGCCTCTATAGAACGGGAATTATTTCCTCCATCGTCGAAAATCTTTTTCTTTATGTTTCACGTTTCACTTTTTTAAAGCAACCTTTTACAAATATGACGCGTATTTGCACCTAAGAAATCACTTTTGAGACTCGTAATTCATAGGGCAGCATCTCTGTAAGCAGGTTGTCTTTTCTGGCTTGCTAAATTGGCTTTCATCCATGTTCTCTTGGAAATGAAGTGAGTCATTGGAAGCCAGCTTGGATCGATACTAAAGATAGAGCGGAAAGAAGACTTTTGGAAAAAATAATTGGTGTTGGCAACACATTGCCGGTTAGTACGTTGTAATTTTCAAGATCCGAAGAGATATTCCCGAAAGATTTTGATCTCTTAGGGCGAAGGCATTCAAGCGACACTTCCTTGGAAATACATTTAAGTGACTGCACAACCATCAATGAAAAATTCGTACGACACTAACTATCAACATTTCTTTTTAATTAATGCCGGCAACATTTTATATAGTTCGAAATTGGAAAGATTTTTTAGAAAGTCATCAAGTGAGGACTCTTTCAAGTTAATTTTAAACGAAAAACTTGCATACTTCGGCAAGTACAGGATTTTTGTTGAGATTTAAAACTTAGATGTAAGGCCACCTGCGCAGTTATAAGCGACGTGGCAAGATTGTTTCCTAGATTTCGAATATTTTTAATGAGGTTATCCTGTTGTTGAAAACATCATAAAAAATGGTTTCATTGATTATCAATATCAAGTTCGAGGTCGATACTTGCTAAATTTTTCCGATGTTTAAGTAGTGGAATAAATCGGTCGGTGTGAGTTTTGAATTGTATAGTTGTAGATATCGGATCGTTCACCTATGACCTACGGCAAAAACAAAATTTGAATTTTTTTCGTTGTAAATTTACATGATGCTAGCATTGACAGAGAACAGATATACATTTGACTATAATATTATGATTTTTCTTAATTATAGCAACAAAAATTTTCAGGCATGAACGATAATATAGGAATCAGCTAAATATGTTTTTTTTTGTACTAATCAACAAACATATAGCTCTTCTCTTTTCTCGTCTTTAATGAAAGACCCACTTTCCTTTACTATTAGACATCCTATGTAGTGGTATGTAAAAAAGAAAATTAGACACATTTTGATGGTTCTAAATATAACCTTATGGAAATTGTCTGTTTACTAAATTGATATTCATATAGCAACGTTTATTTTAAGATTAGCAGCTGGTTTGTCGGCGCGCTTATCAATATAATGGTGGAAGCTTTCTTCTCAATGTAGGGCTTTTGAACGTGGGAGTCGATTCTTTTCAATATTAGATCGTTTGTATTTAACGGCAGTACACGATATATATACCTTCTAGTACCGTTATTAAAAAATTTCATAAGAATGTTGTAGACACCATATGGTGCAACCTTATTGGCTCAGAATATCACCCATAGACTTCACCTAGTACTAATCGGTGGCGTTTGGTGGTTTAACGCAGGTGTACAAAGTGAAAATTAGCAAAATTTAGTAATCTAGTTTTTATCGTGTCGGAAATCTTGTAAAACAAGGAGATAATATCACACAGAGTACAAGGAAGATGTTGATACCGAAGAACTACTGAATTCATTTCATTAACTGGACTTTGGATACGACTGAGTTACTTGCAAGCTTTAACTTGCATCCATCGGTATCATTAGAGCAATTCATGCTATTGAGCCTAGTTCGCTGTCTGATTAGCTTATCGTGTCATTGCTCACAGCCTCACATACACCAACTATTACTCTTTTCCCGTTGTTAATAAAGAGTTCTGCTTTTCAGTAACGTACGTATATAGCGAGCAAAAACTGCGTGTTTTCGTACTTAAGATGCACAAAGAAAAGAAGGGAGAATGGGCACCATACGTGTATAGCCATAGCTGTATGATCGAATATATTTAGCCCGTAGAATGTGCGTATGTACAACAAAGAAAGCAATGCGTGTTCAGTAACACGCATATGCAGCATGTAATTAGCACGCAGTCCGGTTCACTCTATTTGGCTCCCTCTAAAGCACTACCAATTCTGAGGTTATTCACATCATGGCTATGACGCCAAACTTTTAGAAAACACTCTATAGTCGCAGCAAGTTAAGGCAAGACGGTTAGGTATCAAGTCGGCAGGCGCTGGGCGGGACAATCAGTTCAACAGCATTCTCGTTGCTATGCACATTTTTCTGACTTCACAAATGAGCAGCCCCGAGAACAAATTCACATTTCAAATCGTCGCACTTTGTCAATAGAATTGCATAGAAAGCCCCGATGATATTTGCGGATATCGTGATTTAACTACGTAACCTCAGTAACACTCAAAATTTTAAAGTCTACTAATATTTACGCACAGTTCCGACTCATATAAATTATTATTAAAGTAAAGGTCCTTATTTTGCAACATTTAAACAGCAGTGTGTAAGGTGCTCTACGGTGATAGAGAAACAAATGCCAGCTCAATATTCCAACAGCTAATATCAGTGGTCGTGGAACTACTCAGTTTTTTAAACTCGATCAAACGTGTGAATCATGGAGTAATTTCGTGGTGAGCGAATGTTTTGTTTTACAAGATTTTCAAGCTTAGATCCAATTCAGACTATTGAACGAGTTGTAATTTCATTACTGTAATTCATAACTTATAATGTTGTTCCGTACATTGCTGAAAATAGCTATTTCCTGCTTATTGCTGATAGTGGTTAGAAAGCGAAGAACGGCGAATCAAAACAGGGGTATGCAGTTAGAACCCAGTTGGAGTTCGTGAGCATTTTTCTTCTCGTGTTGACCGAAAATGCCAGTCAGATTTTTTAAACTTATTTCTCATTGTTCGAGTGTTCACTAGGGCTGCGCGCAATTCTTTAGTTCAAATATGGATGCTATAAAAATAGTGGCCTCAGTCAACTTGTATCCATTGTACAAAGACCGAAACATAACCCTAATGTACCAGATTGTAAAGGGACTCTGTGAACTTTTTACGGAAAAACATACGGAAAATGACTACATGAAGTGCAAATTATGTGTTTTTTCTGACTTTCTAGTTAAAATTTACGCTTGTTTGTCAAATGGCAAAATGGCGGAATAGAATTAGAAGTAAGTAAATTCCTTACCATTAACTTAATTAAAAATTTTACACCATCTTAATTCGTCTGCCATAACATTTACTTGTAAACTGAAATTAATGTTTTATACAAGATGAAGCTAGTAATAAAAGACAAGATACGATGATCTAGGAAATCGAAACGTGGAGAAACTTTACTCCGCGCACTTCATGACAACTTACAAGCTCTTTCGGAAAAGAGAGTCACAAAGCACGGAAGAGTCTAGTTACTTCTACATGTCGGTAGAGAGATACAGAATTATCAAAATAAACGCTTGCTGATGATTGCTTTTAGAACATTTTGTTAAAACATTCTAAATGTATGCTAGTGATGAGAGCGTAAGCCGGGTATCTTTTTTGTAAACATCATATTATTCTCTTCTGTTACTACTTCAGAAGGAAACAAGTAAAGGGTATGATATAGAAACAAACAACTGGTCAGGCTTTATTATTAACATCATTTTAGAAAACACTTCATTGAAAGTAATATATAACAGAATGAGTGACGCTGTGTTATCTTTTGGTTAACATTTTCATGGACAAGAAATTCATGTGTCACATACTGCTACAAAGATCTTTTTATTCTTAGTTTTTTTTTAACTCAGTTTTAAAGAGTCAAGCGCGACTTCAAAGAAGCTGCTGGTAGACGCCATTCAAAGTAACATAAAAGCTCAACGCCTGCCTAAGGAAGATAATGCGCATACCCGTATGTGTGACCACTACTCAAGTGAAAGGCATTTAAAAATGTGTAACAGCAACAATCGCAACAGCAATTGCAACAAAGAAAACCTATGCAATGAAGTTACTTTCAGTTTTCTGACCTTTCTTGTATTTAGGGCTAAGTAGGCTCATTTTGACGCGCCCCTTAAAACCCATTTGATGCAGGTTGTATTGAAGATATCGTCTGTAATTTCCTCAAAAAGCATCTTATACATTTTGGCTATAAATAAAAAGTTGTTATATTTAATATCTAATTCAGATATTTTAGTGGAGTCGCTAAGCTGATAATTTGATTTACGCTGGCATGAGGCAGCCTACTGGTAACCAGTACTTTTGATTTCAAATTTCACTTCGGATGATAAGGTTTTTTTTTGTAAGTCCGCTAGAAACAATCACGCCATAAAAATGAAAAACGAAGCCGTCCAGTGACTTTCATAATTATCACCATTGTTTATTATCATCTATTACTTGTGGTTTCGACCGTTTTACCCGTTTGAAGTCGGGATTACAATTATAAACGTGAGATGTTTTATATACGTTATATGCATAATGTTACTACAAGGGAAACAGTTTTCCTAGTTGAATATTTTATTATATAGGAAGCTTATACAAACTCATCTGGTCTTTAACACTTCTTTGGCCCGGCCTCTCCCATCTATGGAACACAACGGCACGTTACTACTTTGTATTGACCAGCAGAGCGAACAATCGATTGAGAAGATAAAGTTCGTTATAAGGTTTTCCAGTGGAGTGCAAGCCAGGTGAGATGAAGACACAGCGTGGTCATGTAGATCCTTTACGAAAATCATTTCGTAATAACTGGTACTGGTGAAAATATGTGATGCCTGCTATATGACAGAACTACTCGAGCTATTTCGCTGTTTTCGCCGCCATACGGACTTCACGTTCGTACTTCTCCAACAATGTTTTTCTATACTGTTCCTGATTGGACCAGAGATCCGCTGCCTGTACATTCATTGGTGAACTAATATTGGGTTCTGTAAGATTGTGTATTGTAAAGAAAATTATAACGTTTTACTAACTGCAGTAGGTATACAGCTTTGCATATTAAAATAAAAATCCATATTTGCATGTTACTTCTCTGTAAACTGCTTATATAATTATTGCGTAACAACATTCCGATAAATGCTGTTACGCCGAGTACATATTTATCGGAAACTTTATACAAAAGCTGCCTACCTGACAGTAACGACCGGATCGATATTAGTATTGTCCGGACATCTAGTAGCGCGCTCCACTGATCCCGAAGAATATCTAAACATATTCGACCCGAGCTGTCCACATTTGGATGATAACATGCCGTGGTAAATGTCACCTTTATAAGCCAAAGTGACTCCGTTACGTTGATAATGTAATATGTTTCATTTAGTATTATTTTTAAGAATCGTTGTTGTACGAAAAACAGATATTGAAACATGTGTTTAATTGTAGCCGAATATAAGTAGTACCATAACCATTATTTACAGATATTTCTTCATAATATGAAATGCCTTATACGATTGTTTTTCGGCTAGCACATACTTTTGGAGGTTTGTAAGGATAGTCCGGTGGGAACTCAAGGCAGAGTTTATACGAGAGTCCCTCATACACGCTGTTTACGGGCCCTTCAATTGTGCCGACCCAACGAAAAAGCATATCGCTCTCAGGGAAAGCTGATACTCCCGCTTCTGGAGTCATCTGTGAATTCAGATGAATAAGCAGCGCAATAAATATATAACTAATTACATATCCTTTCATGTAAAAGGAAATGTCTGATCTAATGTCTAACTAAAATACTGGTCTAAAATTTTGATTATTTTAAGTGTGTAAACTTGTCTTTACAAGAAAAACTGTAGTGAATGTAGCATGCATAGGAAGACTGTAGCTTGTTATATTTACTTTGAGCACCTAAACTGCGTTGCTATGCAAGTTGACTACCCTGTTTCAGTACCTGAATATGTATCGTTTATCCACAAGGCAGCTTTCGGTATAAGCTCTACATGAAACATGGATTCGTGCACTAGATTACTGAAGACATTCCCTCGTCTTATGGGACACAGGCCGTCATTGGCTGTGTTAAAGCGGTTTCTCAGAATGTAAACAAAGGTCTATTAATGAGATTTCTTGAAGTGGCCCTTGAAGAAGTATATTTTACTATGTTCCATTCGCAAAAAGCGATAAAAAATACTGCAACTCACTCGAAATTCTACTTGCAGAATTAATGAGAAACAGTCCATATATCAATTGACGCATCCTTAACGTAGTGAGTTTTCTTACTCGTTACATTAAACGATAATCTTACTGATGTTTTGACTACGTAACATAAAATGTCCATGAATAAATCTACAATCACAGTTTCAGGCGAGTCGGACTATCTATTCTTAGAAGAAGAAGAAAAAAAATGAGCCCTCTATGGCTATGAAAGCCGTTGCTGCTTGTTACTGATGCCTTATATGGCACTTAGCTGCGCGTCTGTTAACTGTATGTGTTCAACCATTATTGGGTGTTTTATCGCGTGTCCTTTGTCGATGACTAATATATTTACATTATTTGGAAAACGGGTACTCACCATAAGACCCATCAGTTCTGACTGTAACCTGAAAGTTTCAAAATAAATTACGGTAAATCCTTAGCAATGTATCCCATCCATATGCACAGTCTTTTTTTAAAATAAATTTTGGTAATGTAGGTTTTTTTTTGGGGGGGGGGGGGGGGGGGGGGGGGATAAATACTACTTTAAAAAATGCATTAGATAATAATTATTATTATTGTTATTACATTACAGTATAGACTTTGATACGTGTGGTATTTAGTTGCCTTTGATTACCACCACGGAATGTTGACGGGTAAGATTTATGACTGGGCTTGTACCCGAAATTTATTTGTTTTTGTTCTATATATATATATATATATATATAAAGCAGATTACTGCATTTATTTTAGCAATGACGATTAAAGTGCATGTACAGGTTTTTCTAATTTCATCGACACAAATTAACCAATTTTGAAATGGTCACTAAACAAATAAGTTTCTGATATATGTTTTACATAGAGTATCTGCAAGCATGACAAAAATACACTGCATCAGAATTTATTTCCTAAAATCGAATAGAACAAGTCTACGAACTATGAATCTACAGTTTCGGCTTGGCTAAGCTACGAGTTAAGCTTATACTGAAGTATTGACATTGTTGTTTGTTCAAAAGTTTTTACTTCGTATTAGTTCGTTTTTAAATAGCTCCAGCCAGTACTACTCATTAGCAAAATTTGGTTTACAAACCTAACTTCTTAAATAATTGACGTATAAAACTTATCAGAAGCTCAGCGGAGCAAATCTGAACAAAAGTAAAGTATTTTCAGTCTGGCTGTTTGCTAGATTTGGGGCCACACAATTCACAAACTACTCAAAACGTATTGAACTACCAATAAATAAGCTACCTATAGACCCTGCTCAGTAATGAGAAGAATATACTATGAAAATGTTGAATAGATTAACCTTTTTGCCACGGCATGATTCCCTCCAGCCGGTTGTTGGCTCGGTTTACCAACGGTAGAGTTTACTCCCGTAGCCATGATTGTTCGCACTTCTTTAAACTCGGGTTTAAACTTCGGTAAGTCCTTCTTGAATCAACACGATGACAATTTATACTGCACAATGATATGGACATACTTATTTTGGTGTTGCACAATGACATGTTTATGTCCCTTCCTTAAAAACGCCCACTCCAAGCCATATCATTCATATCTACATAAAACAATACGAATTGAATGCGACTCTCAATTTGGTATAAGCTAATATATATTACTGACGATGATAATCGTTGTGAAATAATATTTAAAACAAATCAGTGGCGTATTCATTCAAACGGTATCAAAGATATGCAATGCAGTTCCTACCGTCAAATTAGTCAACACTCGAACATGTTCTCTCGTCATTAACGGTTTTCAATGTAAACACTGGCCAACAGAAATCGCGCGCCATTGGCAGCGACAGCCACTTTTGAAATCGCCGCTTGGCGGGAAGTTGCGAATTGGAATCTCTTACCGATATCTGCCTGCAAACATATCATGTGCAATCCTTATATTGTTTACATATATATGGATTATTCTATATTTCGTTCTGTTTTGGTCCACAAATGCCGATTTGCTGTAGTTTTGCATTAGATAAAAATTTGCATAATGGTATATATTAAGAATAAACTAACATCGCTTAGGGAAAGAGTGAACACGAATTGACCATCAATAAACTGCGCCTTGATAACATGAGGCAGTCAAGCTTGCTTTAATAAAATAGGACTGATATGTCAATTGGTCTTAATGTTTAGATATCTGAGGCAAGTTGTAGTGAGGATTCACCCAGGAGAACCTCTCTCCTTTTATCCTGTTGTAGAATATGCGGTAGAAAGTGGGCGTCTGATTTGCAGTGGCGCCATCTGGCCTTGACTTCGTGCATCTTCCCCGTTGCAGGGGGGAGCAGGAATTGTAACATCGGCGGCCGGGGTAGTAGGACATAGGAGGAGGAGAGTGGAGACCCGAACGAATTCAGGAGTGTGGTGAAGCTCTTAGCGGCGTCCAAAGAGTGTGTAGATCGGTTTAAATCAGGTTTATGAATGACAGCAATGAACTTGCGGTTCGGTTGAACGCATCGGTCGTACTCATTGTGTCCACTTGGGTAGCATATTTCGCGCACACCTGCCCACTTAGGGATAAACCCTGTCTGCACCGTGTTCTTGAATCACCATGTATAATAGGCTGCAGAAGCAGTGTTTAATGGACAGGAGGGCAAGCATCTAGTTAAAAGTCCTGGAAACGCAGTGCACATTAAGTACCTGCTGGGTGAGTTCGGCCATGAAAATTGTGTGGTAACTCTGACATCGGTTATATTATCCTAATCTATTCATAATTCATACCGAACGTAGTGAGCCTTCAAAGAGAATTTCATTTTACCCATAGTTGAGTTATAGACGTGTTTACTTTTACAGTATAGTCGATACTCCGAACAATATACAGCAAGACAGTGTTCTGTAAGGTAATTTTTGTACCCATCTAATGCCCAGCGTCCACTGACATACCGCTCAATGGCGAAGTTAGAAATTTAAAATTATTATCTATTTGTATATATGGCGTCATAGAAATTAGTATGATGTGGGTGTCAGTATGCATTTTATCGGGGACGACCCTTATTACGGGCGTATATCAAGCCCTTTTTTGGGTTTTTTTTTACAACAGCAATCAGTCACAGGCAGATGCGCCAATCACTGTTAAAGGCTCTCTTTTAGAGGTATAGAATCTACTAGGATCTGCCATTTCGTTACTTCTGCGAGTGCCTCCTCCGCAATGATAATACCTTTAAGATTCAACGTCACTGCTAGTGCCTAAATTCATTGTTACGTATTAAGGAGCTGCCCGCGTCTTAAAACGAGAATTATTGAGTGGTATGCAGGATATACAGCTTAGGAAACTAAAAAAGAGTGAAACTAAGTAGTCTTCTTTTAGGGCACTAGGGCCATAGAAGCATATTAAAAAGGAACAAACATTTCTGTATATTAAGTTCAACAAGACACTAGTTTAAATGAATCCGAATTCAACTGGATATGCGGCGTAAGTGAAAACCATTCAGCCAGAAAATCATGAGTTTACTAAGGATGTTTTTCGTGCAGAAGTCTGAAACTCTCAGATATTATTCAATATTGCATGCCTGTTTTGAAACAAAGCCAATAATATCAGACTTCATACCCCAATAAAATTCAAAAGAATACTCGTTGACTTGAGTTTGATTGGGAATCGTTTAAGAAAGATTTCAGCCAGTATTTGAAGAGAGAAATTTCATTTCCATGCGGATTCTTTCCAGCATATAGCAGTCGCTTCATCAGAAATCGCTACAAAAAGCTCGTTTCTGGATCATTATTGGCCAAGCTTGCACGACTTCCTTTCCAATCTTTTTTTTGAATGGGTGGAATCGGAATCTTATTACACCTTGGTAAACGAGACACAAGCCCCTACCATGAGCTTACAACGTCGTTCTTGTCGTCTTTTCATAACCAGCACACAGCTAATAAGTGGGGCCTGTCAAGGTCTAAAAATCATCATACATTTTCAAAATTTGGCGGTATTTGTTTAATCTTCCCATTGGTCAGTTAATGAAACGTTGTGTTACGGTGTATTTTTTTAGTTAGTTAATGAGTTAAACCAGTTATTTTTACAAGCACAGTTATGGGGTATTGCCCTTCGAAATGTGGGCCTTTTGGGTGTTTTATGTGGTCTATTGGACAGAGATGTGGTTTACCTACGTATATAGGGACCCTCAGTATTATTGGTTGTATGCAATCTGAGAGCAATGTAATGCCTCAGCGTTAAGCTATATTTTACAAATGACTCTGTCGACCATAGCTACGTAATCACTAGACAAAAATAAGCAATTTTTGTATAGAAATGTAACTATATAGAAAATCTTTTTTTAAATGGAATTATTTCCAATGTCAGCGACTGTGTTAGCTTGATTAAATAGCCGATGTTTGAAATATCCGTCACTTTTAAAAGTCTAAAGTCTTTGTTTATCCTTCGCTCGTTTATGTAAGCTTTGATCCATGTGTGTGCCTCCACCATCTTATTGAGAAATTACCTACGAAATGCTTTAAATTGCACAGTCTTACCAAAGTCTTAATAAATTAGTATTTAGACTCAAAATTCAGATCGTCAAGCGTTTATCATCGAAGCTTTGCCATTGCTGGCATATACACTAATACGAGTTGTAAGAGCGCATGTAAACGTGTTATCTGATTATATTTTTCTCTGATCTGGAAAAGTAGAAGTTCATAGAGCTTTTGCTAATTCTAAGCTAATAACTTGCGAGGAAGTCTTTTTTTACAGCTTTTCCGACGGTATCTTATTACTCGTTGTTTACAAATCTGTCTATCTTGAAATCGTAATTACTCATAATTAGTTACTTTCTAGACAACACTACCCATTCACCCAACATAAAGCAATCCAATAGAGTTTTCTCCGAATCTCACATTGCGTGTGTTGCCGAAAATGATGAAATGAATGAAATGCATATATGTTCCTGATTGTATGAAGCATGTTCTACATGCAGAGCCCTACAAACTGCAAAGCTCACTTATCATGGACACCTGCATACGATCGACCGTTTTGCTACAGACTTATCAGAACTAACTAATAACGTTACTTGACTAGCGTCTAATGAGAATAATTTCTAATTTGGTAAATGTATTCACTATTTGGGGTTGCTTAAATAAATACATCGTTGAACAGGATTTAAAAATTAGAGAAATTGGTTTATGAAACATGCTACTGTTTTCACAAAATTTTTGAGTTAACAATTATAATTTTTGGTAACCCTATAAGAGATACGTACCTTAGTTCTTGCTGATGTCTTATATTGATGTCCTAAGGTTACTTACTTTCTTCAATTTTAGATGGTTTGAGAGGATCGAATTTGTGTTTCAAAATTGCCATAATGAGGTGTTGCCGATAGTTCACGATGGAGACTGTGAAGGTAAGTTAAGGAACCGATGTATAGGTAGCCAAGATAGTTAGGAATAATACTTTTATGTTACTAATCATGCACTTTTTAATGCAGTATAAAGTAAAGCAGTACAGTCGTGTACCGGATAATTGTTGGTTAACGATCGAACATCTACAGATGATGAATATTTCAGGAGGTTTAATTTTAAAGCACAAAAAATATCCATACCAATATATTTAATCACAAAGGACTTTTCAGATGTTACTTCCTAAAATATCGCCACATGATCAAATAATAAAAAAAAACTAGCCAAACATTTTAGATTGTTTTCACCTCAAAAGGTATCCTGTACTGAGAGTTTACCCGAAATTTGCCGCATTATGATTGTTTTGTCAATTGGAAATGCAATACTACCCAATACCGAATGCAACCATGAAATGTAATTTCTTGGTCGCAGCTAACCCACTCGAAAGAAATTAGTACCAAATTTTAGGGTTAATTCGGTTGAAGTTATTCGCTCTAGTAACAGTAATTGCCCTCTCTTGCTTAGCTGGCGCTTGTTCTCAATCACTTTAGCGTATTTTACAGAGTTCTTCAGCCAGGTTGAAGTTGACCTGCGCGCCAGATAGCTACACTGTTTTTAAGCAGACAGCGGCCTTGCTAGTTACGTTAGGAATAAGCAAGTAATCGTGGTCACTCTGCCCGCAGTAATTTAGTTCGAATCGTGTGCCGCAAACCAATTACTTTTCACGAATGAAGTTTTCCTTCTAGCTTGCGTTATGTTTCCGCCCTCGAAAGCGCAAGACATCACGCAAATGATCCAGCGTTGTACCCATGTACAGGCGCCAAGTGTGTATGTTAGCGCTCTATGGAGCGAGGCGCCAGACATCTCAGACAAGACGGGCGGCGTATATTAGTTAGTACCTGTGTAAATAACAAACCCGTTTAGCTATAAAAACGATAAGTTATATTGGAATAATCTGTTATGGGTAAAACCGCATTTATCTCTCTATGGATTTTGCCCACACAAATCTGTGCGTCATAGGGCAACATATGCAAACGAAACCGTGTTTCCTGAGAGGGTACCTTGAATTGTAGTAGTCTAGAAATGTTCTCAGAAAGTTTCCATGACCCGATCTTATGAAAATAAATATTATGTATACATGCATGTTGGCAGATTCGAACCAGCGACGTCTTGCACTTTACGTTTAGTTACATTTGTTAGCCTACTGAGCCACCGCTTTCAATCGCCGCGAAGATGTTGCAAATTTTCAGCAATGGCCTACCGAACAGAATTCACCGAATTTCACCGTTATGTCAACATCGCGCGAAGACAATGCCCAATATATTGCTAATGACAAGTGTAGACTCAACTAGAAGGTTACGTAAAGTGATCATGGCGTAGCAATAACGTTCTATGCTAGAGGCATATTACTCGGCAAGCGTTAGAGGTGCAAGTGCAGTGTCGTTGCTGCGATTCTCTGAGTGAGTTACTCGAAATATCTTTGACTATAGTAGGTAAATATTTTGATTATTTTTTTCGGTGAGCGATTTCGTTTTCTACAAATGAAGGTGGAAAAAATTGAGTTAACATTATAAAAACATATATGGTTGCCAATTCTGCTAACGAGCCAGCAAGAAAAGAGATGAGGATGTCATGAGCATTTCTTAACATATATCGGAGCTAGTATACATTTACAACTTATAGATTCTATATCATAAACAACTCTAGTCAAAACGCCAAGTAGTTAGTATGGAAATGGCCGTCAAAGTACTTAATTGGTTGACCAAATTGAACTGAAAAAAAAACTGTCATGATATACCATTAAACATCAGGAAACACGTCATCACCCTAAAGTGTACCAGAATAATTATAAGCTCGGCGTAATAACCAACCGGTAGGTGAAAGTTCACTCCAATGGGCAATTAAGTCGCCTTGTTGCTTTTTAGTTAGAACTTAACATTCTGAGGTGCTAGCTGCATCTAAGATTACCGTTTCAATAATATGTTACGTTATGCGTTGTAGCAGTAAAAGGGGCGTTACTTATATTTTGCATATTGAGTGGCTCAATGGTCGATTCTTCTTTCGACAGGAGCGTTCCTCGCGACCTGCGAGGATCGTCGGTCTTGAACTAACTGCCCCCCGGCTTATGTCAACTCACTCGATGCAGCATGACGCTGGGCAGAAGGCTGAAAATGAGTACAATGGTGACAAGTATAGCGGCAAAGCACGAGCATCCCCCGATGAGCTACTACAACTGGGGAACAAAAGCGAAGAAGGGGAGGAAAACACTCCCGATTGGTCTCCTGACACAGGTTAGTATATAAGCAAATGGTCGAGCGCTAACGAACTAGACTGTTCGTATTCGCCGGATACAGTCCGAACAGCATACAATAATTCCCATTTAGATTAAGAAAAAAGTACTAGGTATAAACTAGGTTTATCTTAGGAAAGCTTCTATTTTGTTTGTTTTAAAAATCGTTAATTATATACGGACAGTCAGAACCTTAGATCTTTAAGCGAATCTTCTAAATTACATCCATCCAAGAAACCAGCACTTTTATCGTTAGGCTGCATGAGTTTAGGAAAGCGTTTTCTAGCCGTCCTCAAACACATTAAACCATTGGATATGTGTTTGCATTTTTACCTGCTATTATTAGTCTCTTCTTAGGCAAGTGTGTTATTGACGGTATGCAACGGCCCTGCTAATATTATTCTTATAACAAATGGTATTAGTAAAATGATTTAGTTAATCATTTTAGCCATATTATCTTTTCACAGTTTTATGGCGATCCTTACCGACGTCAGTGGTGGATAACCGCTCGAGCCGTTCCTCATCTGGTGTACCTACTTCACTGACGGATTCGACTGCCGAAGAGGACCACGTCCTGACCGGGACTGCCGGGATTACGGGTGTTGCAGGTGTCGGCCGATCTCCGCTAATGGCTTCATCCCTTTACTCCACGACTTCGTCTTCCTTAAGAATCAATCCGCAGTTGGTAAACACCCGTGTAGAGATGGTCTATCAATTATTGAGCAGCCTAGCTTCGGAAGATCGTGATGATGTATCGGCTACCCTTGAGAACATGACATCTTCGAAGGAGAGCTGCCTTGCGATGCGTCAGAGTGGATGTATACCACTGCTCGTTCAGTTGCTGCACGGTGCGACGGATGAACAGGGCAACTTGAAAGGTTTGACGATGTCTATTTACAGCGCGATAGAACAGTGAGAACCGATCAAGAGTGACGGCTCTGTGACGTATAGTAGTACATATGTACATAAACAACCTGCACACTTCCGCTGTATTCCTGGAGCCTTCTAGAAAAAAGAAATATGTCGTTACAATTGATCACATAACATTTTCTGGTGTAGGAAGTCTAGCACACCGCAGAATATTTACGCGAAAACTTTTTGGTAGGTAATACATCTTTTACAGTCGTGAAGATAGATGCATGATATTAGATGCTGCGCTCTTATCTCTATACACTACAAACTGGTAAGCATACATTTTGCTGTATGCATACGGAGAAAAACGTTCTCAAGAAACTGATAGAAAACATTTCGGCTGTAAACGATGATGCTTTTAACGTTCTAGGGCGTCTACGTAGTCGTGAGTCCCGCTCTCGTGCTGGAAAAGCTCTAAGGAATATCGTGCATGCGCTACCAGAGGACAAAAAGGCACGCAGAGAAGTGCGCGTCCTCAAACTTCTAGAACAGGTCTGTCCTAACATAGCCGCCTAAAGCGAAACAACAACAGATCATTTTTAATCGCTAGAAATGATTGATTTAAGAAGAATAAAGGTGATCTGAATCCTTAACGTATAGATATGAGAATCGAAAATTTTATTTCGCCTGTATCTAAGGTTAACATACGTTCGTGAAAAGGGTAGTGATTAATTTAGGTCGCTTTTACATTCTTCCTTACGAGTTCAATGACATTGAAGTTTGACAGTTTGGGGACAAAGTTGACATCTCCGAAAAAGGTGTTTGCGTACCTGATATTCATCCAGCGGATAAACCAACTAAGTGAACCCCAGCTATGCGAGAAATGTTTATACAGCTGATATTGACATACGGCAATTGACTTGTCCCCTAATATTGGTAACACACTAAGGCCCACACCGATGTGATCCTAGTTGATGATATTTTCGGGGCATATATTTGGCACCTGAAGTAAATGTGTGGACAGAATCTACTGCTCGCTATAAATTCCTCCCATTTAACCTTCTACTAAAAGGTTGTCTTGATTCAGTTCTAAAAGTTACGGATACTTGCCATCGTCGACAAACGATACTGCGTTTCATAATACTAAGTCGTTCAATTTGGGCTTTACATAAAATTAGGTTCGTGAGTTTTGCAATCAGTTAGAGAATGGGGATGCTATCATGGGTACAGAAGAAACGGACGATCGAAGAGACGGTGAACTGGATCATCCGAACTCAGCTGTGGCAGCCCTTATGAAGTTGTCCTTTGACGAAGAACATCGTCATGCGATGTGCCATCTTGGTGAGTGCTTCATTTGGCCATAAATCGCTTCATCGCTGACAGCTGCCAGCATCGAAGTTTACCGCTTATAGCGAATTCAGTGAATTTTCGTTATGCAGCTCGGGATAATAGCATAAATGGGCGTCAAGTACACAGAGCACTTCTACAGTTAATCAGTACCGTTGACTCGTTTAATGGTCTGCATATAGGATCCTACGTAAGCGCCTATGTTACATAATCATAACCAAATTTAACAGTTATAGTTTTAATAAAGATTATGAACTATATTAACCTGGTCTTTGGTAGCGAAGATAGCTACCACATCGGACTTGAAACGACAGTCTGCGACTCTGGTATTTTGAAATAATGCGTTACCTGTGTGTGTTTTTTTGAAAATGAAACCTAAAAATATACAATAGCATTTAAACCTTGGTTTTAGTCTTATGTCTATAAACAAAAATACAATTCTATTGTTGATCCTTCATTTAACATATGTACGAAGTAAATATGAGCATAAACTCTTTAACATGAGAATTTGATTCCTAGGCAGCATATCGCTCGTGTGCATTCTTTCCTAACGTAACAAATTATAGGAAAAGTTGAAACGCTGGAAGTTGTTTAGAACCAAGTTTGCTGTACATTGCAGGCGGGCTTCAGGCCATAGCTGAACTCGTACATCTTGACTATATAGCTCACGGTCATGAACGTGAATCGTGCATCCTCGTAAGACGATATTCCGGTATGGCTTTAACCAATCTCACTTTCGGAGACGGAAACAATAAAGCTGCGCTGTGCTCTATGCGAGATTTCATGAATTCTCTCGTCGCGCAATTCGATTCGCACTCGGAGGACCTTAAACAGGTATGCTAATTCTGCGTAACCGCGACTATATGTATAATGAAAGGTTTACCAGCAGGTTTCGCAGGAGGCAGAAGGCCTTGCCACTGATTTATCTTCGACGCATGTTTTTATCAATTTCTGCTCTCCTTTAAATACTTTAGGTGGTATAATCTTCATATACGCCAGTAACAAATTAATAGAAAGGTTTCGAATCCGTCTTGCGCAGGTGACCGCATCAGTTTTACGTAATTTGTCATGGCGCGCCGACAGTAAGAGTCGTGTGGCCCTCCGCGACGCGGGTGGTGTACTATCACTGACGCGTTGCATGATGTCCATGGAGAAAGAGGCCACACTCAAATCAGTCCTCTCTGCCCTTTGGAATCTGAGTGCGCATTGCACCGAGAACAAAATTCAAATCTGCTCAGTTGACGGTTCACTAGCGTTCCTCGTAAGGTAGGTTGTAACCCACTGCAACTACACCCTGAATAGTCCTATGAGCACTTCATTAGGACTATCACTAAAAAGCTGTTGCTAGGCGTAGGATAGGCTAGACTGGATCGTTCAGTTCGAACTGAATATTCAGTTCAGCCGCAGCTGTTATTTTCAACTGTGTTACTACTACTACTTATATCTGCTATAACTAAAAAGTGTTCCTTGATTTTTGTGTCATTTGTTTCTAGCACGCTGACCTATCGAAGTCACTCGAAAACACTGGCTATCGTAGAAAATGGTGGAGGTATTCTTCGAAATATTTCGTCATATGTTGCTACTCAAGAGGAATACAGGTATCTTAAGGTTACGCCTCGCCTCAAAACTAGATTAATTGTTTGAAAACAATATTCCTCAGATTAGCAGACGGACACATCGTTCGATATTAGATGCTTAGTAATCTAGACTCGTATATGTCTGCAGTGAGTGAGGACGGTCAGTAAATAGTATAGTGTGAACTTGGACCAGTATTCCCTAGCCGTTATTTCCCGACTGTCATCGAAATGAACAGTGTATGACATACGAATCGGGAGAGGCATATAGACTGAGAGGATAAAAAATGGGCTTTTTTTTTGAGTTAGACGTTTAGGAATGAAGAATTATTTGCGCAATAACGATCCCAAAAAAAAATTTCCTAATATGTTCAATTTTTTTCAGAGCAATTCTTCGACGACATAGCTGCCTTGAAGTTCTCCTTCAGCAACTAAAATCGCCTAGTTTAACCGTAGTGAGCAATGCTTGCGGCACTCTCTGGAACCTTTCCGCACGCTGCCCACAAGATCAAACAAAGCTTTGGGAACTCGGTAATTATTCCGAATGGTATATATGATTAAATTAGACGCCCTACCACTGAGTAAAGACTCATAAAAAATGGTGAAATCAATTTTTTTAGTTTAATTTAACTTTTTCACTTATAAGTGAGCTTATCTGGTCATCCGTTTGTGTTTAACAACGATCACTTTCGAAGACATCTATTGGTAGGTTGTTTAAACTTTGATTTTGCCCAGCTATATTGTTGTATAACTCATATTGCACACGGTATTTTAAGTTTCGGCATTTTCTTTGTTTTATGAGACAGGAATTAATTTGACTGCTTATTGTACGGAACCGCGCCCGGCGAACTAATGCCTGGTACATTTTGCCAACAAGCAGCTTAACCGTCTGTCTCATATGTATCTCAGCAACCCTTTATGATCCGGTGCTTCGATTGTCTTCTAGCTGTAATTAAAGATTAAACCCATTCCGCAGCGTATGACGTTAAGCCATCTGAGCTCTTAGTGTCTTTCGCTAGCAAACATGTTTTCTCAATTGTACCTGTATTCTTACGGTGGCGTTCGCAGGTGCTGTGGGTATGCTGCGTAATCTGGTCAACTCGAAACACAAGATGATCTCGATGGGTTCGTCGGCAGCACTTAAAAACCTACTGACTGCCCAACAGCAACAACACGTAGACTGTAGTTCGCTCGAAGGTAGCGGCGCTGAGTCGAGACTCAGCTCTATTGTCTCTGACGATGCACTGCTGTTTGTGCCAGGGCATCAGTATCACAAGACCACCGGCGCGCCGCCTAGCTCTGGCGATGATAATAGTTTACGAAGCCAAGGCATAGCTTGTACAGAATCGAGCGAATCAACTGATGGTGGATCGGCCGTCAGTCCCGCGGCTTCTCGAACCTTACTGCAAAAACGTGCTCCTAACTCCTTGCAGGACTTTTTATCAGGAACACAGGGCCCCATGCTTTTGGCTCGAAAGGCGCGCAATCTCAAACAGCAGTTCGTTACAGCAGAAGACGCCAAGAACCTCAGTGAGCTGTGCGACAATATCGAAGCCTCTCCGAAAACCAGTCCCGGTACGCAGTTATGCGCTAACTTGCTACATATTGACAAAAAAACCGTGCTCTCGACGAGGGAAGCGCAGGGTGGATGCGGAGAGTTTTTCATTCATTACTACAACCGTAATGCCTTCCTCGTTGTGCCCTTTTCTGTCTGGATACCGATCGTGGCTGAATCTTGGGGTTTATATTCGCCCAGCCTAAGACAAGCATGGCCGCACATATTACACACTTTGTGCAACTAAACGAACGGGATTGCCTAGTACTAAGAGTGTACACAAACTAGCATGTGACGCGAGTGGTAAAGACGACACATTTTGAGAACGGCTTTTGTTCTGTGGTAAATCGCACGTTTAGACATAGTGGAGAATACTTTCAAGGAAAACAGCGATTGAACAAGTTTCCCGAACATTCTCTGTCGCATCACTCAAAATTTCATGAATCCGATTTAAATACTCGCGGATTCTGATTGCGTTCATCATTATGCACATAATGCCTAAAGACGCAAGTTTGAGTTATAGTCAGGACCGTTTTGTCTGGAGATTGGTCCTAGATCTCTTCAACACTTAAGCAATATTATTCAGTATGGCGATTCACACACGTGATTTAAAAACCTATTCATACGTGAGAAGGAAAATATTGCGAGGCTAACTTTCAGAGCAGCATCTACTACCAGCACCCCCTATGCGTATAGGCCTATACAGTTTTCACAAGCCATTTTGGTCGGATGGAAATTCTATCGCGCAGATATCGGACTGCCTTTATCAGACAGGACCAAAAAGAGGTTATGTACCTTTCTTGTTAGTAAATTAACAATGCCGTATAATTTCTAACAATTATTTTTCACGATTTTTCATTAGTTGTGTATATTTGTCATTCTAAACGAGCGAACTAGTTAGGGGACGGAAGACCAACGAGGGTACATGCGTCTAGTAAGGTAGCGTGATGAGGTGGCTGTTTCAAATGTAACATAATAATGGACGGGTTTAATAATAGACGTTTCTAATAGACTTCTGATAATCTCCACTGCTCATTGTATTTGGTTTAATTTTGAACAAGCAATGTATAAGCAAGCTCCACTTATGCAAATACATATGAGATATATGACCTCTCATATATATATATATATATATATATATATATATATATCTATCGGACCTACTAAGAAAAAGTTCTCAGTTTATTGTGCCATTACCCATTCATTTGCCTCAGTCTGTTGTATATATTTTTGAAAATATTCGAATGTCAAGGCACGATAATAAACACTTTTCTTTAAAAACACTGTGTTAAGGTACATCACATTATTATCTAAAATGCAACAAAAACATCTATTATATGTATAGCAAGAGCAATTCTAGTTAAATAAGTGCTATATCTGATTTCTACATCCGGTGAGTTATGTACATGTATATATATATACGGCAGACCACAAACGCTTACAAAGAAAAATTTCTTAAAATAATATGAACGTGACAGATAGTTAAAAAGCAGAGTTCGCTTCCCTATTGAACGAAGGCGAAGATTCTCCTAGAAGTCAAAGAAGTGATGAAGAAATTCTAGACACGCGAATGCCCATCGCTATATCATGTCATGGTAGACTGAATACTGCATTAACGGATCATTGGAGGCTCCGCAAATAACGAGACATAGAAATAGGGCACGTATAGTTTTATGCGAATTTTGTAAATTATATAGTCATAAACCAGTGGACCTACCCTTGCAAGTTCGTTGGCAGAATAATTTTGTACAAAGAATTTGATACGATGTACCTCTATAGTTCACACAATCACACACAACAGAAGTTATCTGCCCTTGTTTTACCGATCTAGAAAAGAGTAGAAGTAGCAATTTGACGGACTGCCACTGTTCTGGCACGGAAAGCACTTTCGCACTACGACCCTGAACGGTTTTGCCTATTCGCGAAGAACTTGTAGAGTCTAGTTGAGTAAGATATCTCGAAGAAGGGGCGCTGCGCAGACGCCGTTGTTGGCAACGATAAAACAAGCAAGTGTCGCCCCTCTTTTTTTTTCGACGACGGGAGGCATTTGAAGGTATCGTAGGGTGTTGCGACGGCTTGACAGCACTAAAAACCTGTTTGAAAATGAAGCAGAAAATGAAGATGAAGAATTCAAGCGGTGTATTCATTAGACTGTAATCGTTCATCGAATGTTTCTGTCGCATGGATTAAGGTTATCGTATTATATGTATCACATAAATCAAACGGCATGAATGAAATTTAGGCCACACGAATGCTCACGTTCACGTCTTTATCCTTCGTACCCGGTTTTGCATCCTGAATCTTGCACGTTTCCGTATACATTAGCTGCTGTTGGGCGTTAATTGTTGCGATTAGTTTTTGCCAGAATCCGGTATGGTTTCGGAGTTGTTTCAGTGTTACAGGGATATTACTGAGAGATCTAACTCGAACATGATGCGACAATAAGATATGGACTGATTAGAACTTCGTAGAAAAATAATATCTCCACCACATAGAAGAATCACTATTTGTGATACGTTGTGAGGCCTTATGACAGAAGCATACAAATTATTGAGGATCTTTTAAAAACGAATACGTTAGTGCAAGATGAAATTGTTTATCCAGTATACTCATCTAATGTTTACTTATAATGTGGAAAAATAGAACTGACCTTACAAATGCGGAATTTATATATTCTGCTTATTTTCGGTTCATTGCAGTGTTAGAGAAGAGGTCCCTGTTCTTAGGAGGAGGTTTCACGTCGCTGGCGTCTGACGGACGCATGTTTTATTCGGTGGGCGAACAGGTATCGCGTTCATGCTCACGAACTTCTCTACGCTCAGCCCATTCTGAACCAGGTGTTTATATCCGACCGCGGCGCCATTCTCTCGGACAGCTTCACCTGTGGCACTTAAATTCAGATCCGTCATCGACTTACTTCTCCAATTCGTACACGATCGATTGGAGTACAGCATCTGGTGAGCATCATTACAGTTGCCTAAATAGCAATCAATTATATTGTTAACAAAGAACCAGCAGAGCTATGTAGGCAGCAAGAAATTCTGTACTGCTTTTACAATGGAAAAAAAACCAGTATAAATAATGCTACTAATAACAATATCCAACATAAACAATCGTCTGGGGTTACTGCATGCTTCATACCACTCTCTATATTCTCCATTCTGTGCCAATAGCGGAACAATGATTAGTACTGTTTAATGGTTTCGTGAAATAGCTTTCCTTGCCTCATCGGAAGGCACTCGTGCAGCATCAGCAAGGCGCCGGCCTGCGAGTTCCTCGTTGTGCGTTCGTCCGACCTCAACGTACGCATCATTTATCTCTTCTAAATCAATTTTTGAAGATAAAGAGGACTCTTCACCAGCCGCTGGCAAGGTATATCCTTCAAACGACAACTTACATGTTGAATACATGAACAAACATGAATCAAATCAGACAGATAACGCAGGATGTTTTTGCATTTTTATTTGTCCTAAACACTCAATCGCATCTTATGTGCATGGTTTGCACGCACGTACTAAACATAAAGTGAAGCGTTTCGGCAAAGACATGCCTTTAACGTAAAAATAAAAACTACGCATTCATCTATCACTTCCTTCTGCCATGTTTCATCTCAGTTATTTGCATTGATAGTGGACATTAATTAGGCTCATAAACAATTTCTGTAAAATCGGGGCTTCAATCAGCTCGTGGCAACAGTTCGAACTAAACTTGTAAATAATGTTTTGTGCGTGGAAGT
The DNA here is from genome assembly GCF_002443255.2 of Varroa destructor. Taxonomy (NCBI): domain Eukaryota; kingdom Metazoa; phylum Arthropoda; class Arachnida; order Mesostigmata; family Varroidae; genus Varroa; species Varroa destructor. The sequence goes on along the minus strand of NW_019211455.1, from coordinate 37,878,093 downwards.
GGATGCGCGAAACCAGAGCTCTTGCTAATCTTGCTAATTATAAGGTTCTAATTCCATATGGGAACGAATTTGGAAACGAATGAATATGGGAACGATTGAGTAAAAGGATAAAGCTAAATAACAATTATTTTCTGCTTCTGTCAAATTTTATAAAAGTCTAGTAATCTAGGAATCTAATCTAAAGGGAAGAATAGCGACACCGGCAACATCTTGAATTTTGCATTCAAGAAGGGGAGCTTTTTTCATATCAAGGGTGAATATTTCCTATTGCCTTGACACGGATTCACCTAGAACGATTCCTTACCCTGATTATGGTAGGCTAACACATGCACATTATTGTCAGTTACAGCAACAATGTACTCCGAAACGTGAGCCTCGTACCCAAACTCAAGAGCCTAGTAAGGAACAGAAAGCCGGTAGCAATAAGGGCAAAGAGCTAAAGGAACAAAAATCTCGTGAAGGAGAGAGAGTTGCGGAAGAAGTAGCCGTTGATGCTGAAGCGAAATTGCCTATCTCTAGTCCAATGAAAGAACCGCTCACTGATTCTCAATCATCCTCCACGACTCCGTTGAAAAAATCTAAAGTTTTCCAAGTAAAGAGACCCACCGAATCTCCTCCGCCGCCGCCTATTGCCAAAAAAAAAACGCTGGAACAAGGGCAGGGCAATAACCAACAAAGTACTACAACTAAATTAGCGCATGCTCTTGGTGGTTCTAAGGAGCTCAGCACCAAAGATCTGAATAGGGACGAAGAGTCTATGGAGACTCAAAGCTCTGCGTATCCAAAGGACGAGCGCACCACTCAAGAAACTGTTGGCCTTTGCGGAACTTCTTTAATAAGTGATGTCGAGTTGACACCTGTTGTGGAAAGCAAGCCATCTGTACCTGCGAGGACAGTCAAGTCGATTCCGAGTATGTTGGAACGAGGTTATCCTTTTAAGAGCTTTTATACAACGTCTAATTATTTGCCATAAATTCGATCCTTATCTAGGTACGTCGTAAGTTCGTTTTAACAAAGTCTGTTCTTTTCATTTCAATCAGCACCACCCCCAACTTCTCCTGTCAATCTATCACGGAAAAGCTCAGGCAACAACAATGACTTCGAACAGCTGATTCCAGTATCAGATAAAAGTCCTCCTGCCTCACCACTTCGTCGAAATTTGACCAATAAACACCTGAATCAATTGAAAACGGTAGAAATCGAGGACGATTCATCAATAGTGTCTGATCTCGGGGGAGTGCAACCTCCATCCTACTTCAACGACCTGGCTTCGATGGCTAGCAGCTGTGCTTCGCTCGAACTTGGAGACCGCTCACCGGTCAGGAAGTTTTCGCTTAAAGCCCGTCCATGCTGGAATGCCGATGAATGGAGTCCAAAAAGCTGTGAAAATCTCGATAACGTCATGCCGCCGTCTGGCCTCAACTCCGTCGAATGTCTCTCTCTGAGGAGTTCTGCTAACTCCGAAATGCTTCTTAAGTAAGTGTGGGAAGGTAAAAAACGATCCATAGGGTTGTTTATAAATTTAAAGCACACGTCTCACTTAGATTCTACAGACGAATCTGACGGGTTCAATAACAAGCCTGGCTGTTCTATAACTAAGTTTTATTAATGACTCTGCTAATGGAAACTAGACTGTTTTGCGCGGCTGTACACCTATTTCACCCCTTCTATTTTTATGTCGTCAAAGATTTGAAGGAGACATTTACTTTATTTTTCGCCCGTCACAGAGCATTCTAACAAATCCAGCTTTACTCCTGTGTATCCAGCAAAACGGGTTTACTTATCAAATGGCTTAATTTTTAGTACTTTTTAACGCAAAATGTAAATCATTAACCTTCTATTTTGTCTTGATTTCTTTGTATTTTCCCAACTAACGTCTCTCTAGTGCGAATCCACCCTCTTTCCTTGATGACCTCTCCACAAAAGAGGATGTATCATTTGATGATCGTACACATGACATCGAAGTGGACAACCGAACACGCGATGTTGATACTCATTTAGTAATTTCGATGTCAGCATCTCGAGACGAGGTTGATGGCTTTGATAACGTCGATAAGCTAGACGAAAAGAACACGCAGTTAGATGAGCGGACCAGAGATATTGTCAATCACAATGAGGACCCAATCTATCCTCGCGTAAATACAGACACCTACACGCAGCAATACCATCAGCAACCCGCAAATATACAGAACTCATCCGCATCATTCTACGCAATCGCAAAGCCGGCGAACGGATTGGTTGCGCATCTGCTTGATGATCCTACGGAAATCGGGTCGGACGCGTTTCTTTCTGATGCTGAGGGTGAAGATTTGCCGTATGACTCGACCACAGACTATTTCACTTGCCAGCAATCCTCCGATACACTACGAGCTTCACATTTTCAGAGCTGTTACAGCGGCCAAACCCGAGATGCGACTGTCGGTAGCAGCGAAAATCTCACAACGCTTGATAACACACTCACATTTGATGTGTCTACAAAGAGGGCTGTCACTTACCAGAATTCGTATGCAGACCTTACGTACGACGCTACGCTAGTTTTCGAACCCGAAGAGCGACAGCTACCGCAAGCCGACCCGCAGCAACAGCAGAAGCACAAACAGCAACACTCGGTTTTCGATACTGATTTCCAGGATCCGGCAGATGATGAGTGCTCTGTCGTGAGCAGCGTCGACGACGCCACCTATGACATCTCGTCACCGCAGTCGCAGACGCCTGCTAGAGGCCAGGCTAGAATTGTGAAACCTATTTTTGTGCATGGGTTACCGGTAATACCCGGGTCGGCCTCAGTCAAACCAACAGTAATCGTTGTCACAGGAAAAAATTCGCCTCGGCATTTGTCAAGAAAAAGCGCTGCTACTCCCCCCGTGCCTATACGACAAACGCGTGCAAGCGCTCTTCGTGCTTCTAGAGCGCAAAGCTCTGAGACGGAGCGATCCGAACGGGGGACGCGATCTAATAGTTCCTCGCCCGCTAGATCTCCACCCGTAAGCGCACGTCTTTCGAGCCCAGCGAATCGGCGTCCGTTGCCCCGTACAGCGTCGTCACCTGTTTCGACAACGAGAACCCCCATTGGTGGCCGAGCGCCTCAGGTAGCCAGCCCTTTAGCGTCACGTTCTTCTAGCCTAAATTCACGTACAACTTCACTTCATTCAGCAGATAACATGCGTCCTCTAAATGCCCAGCGAATGACTCCCCCGCCATCGACAAGGGCCGCAAATCAATTAAATGACGACCAGCCACTAATTGCACCTAAGCCGGCACTGACAAAGCAAGGAACCTTCACAAAGGAGTCTGGAGGGCTTTCGGTTAAGTCTGTAACACCACCCGTGCCTAATGCTAGGACAATCGTGCCAATCAAGCCACCTCCAACGCACCATCAGAATTTCCAAAGCAACAAGACGTCACACAACCCAAGCATCGTAAGTCGTCCACTTACCTCTTAGTATACCATCGTATATATTTCTGAATGCCATATAACAGGAAAACAAGCAAGCGTTGATTATATAGCAATGCCTACATAACTGTATACCTGGTCAAGCATATTACTTCATTTTACTGCCAGTGGATCCTTTTCGTGTTTGCATGAACACTCCGTAGGCAGTATCTCGGCCGGTGTCGGGAGCAATGCATAAATCCTCATCAGTGAATACTAACATGACGATGACGCGCAACTCACACCCAATCCTCAATCGGACGCAATCTGATGCCGCTCAAATGGCAAGGTCGTCTATTATGCCAGGCCAAACCAGAGAGTCACCCATACAAAGGTAAAGATAATAGATAAATTTTTTTATTAATAAGCTTTAGGGTCGAAACTATCAAAAGATGAAATGAGACCGCCAGCAAATGCCATGGACATGCTTTTCTGTGTTCCACGCGTACAGCGTTACGTGTGTCACGGAACACTACTTTTTCACAGAATGAGGATCTTTGCTGAAGGTTTTTTGAGTTACTTTTTTTGTTACTAAACGAAGTATGTTAAAAACATTGTAACGGACACTTATCATCTGGTTACATTTCACAGATTTCGAACTGAAACTAGGCTTATACGTGGACTCTAAATTCTGGCTTTCTAAACGTGTAACTCGGACGAAGGAGTAGAAATAGCTAATAGCCTATATCCGAAGTTCGCTAGAGCAAGTCTTGCCACTCGTATTTCATTTCGGCATTAATGAATTAGGCTTGGCCAGCAAAAAATGTTGAACAAAAAACAAATACTTACCTAGAAATATAGATGAAAAGTTGCAGTAAAAATAAGCCACTGAGGTCTTGATATTTAAGAATAGAATAAACATTTGTACACCGATTATCAGTGGGGTGACTCTTCGAAATGTCCTTATTGACTGTGGCTTTTTCAGGGTGCCTTTGGCTATGCGAACAACAGCCGCTTCGCGAGCGCGGGCCGCTGCTATCGCGCAATCGAAGATGCAGCCAGGACATGTACAGAGGGTTGTCCTTACGAGACGAAACAGCTCCAGTGGGGACAGACAAAATCAACAGCAACTGCCGTTACAGCAGTTGTCCAATAACCTTAATAATAACCAACAGATAATTGAAAACAATAATGATCGTCTGCAGTTGATGACAATGGGTGAAAATCCAGGACTGATGCGTAGCGGAACCTACGAGAAGATCAATGAAGTGGGCAGCCCCCCATTCGAAGACAGAAATCACAATGAGCAGGTGGAGCCGACGACGACGACTACCACAAACACAAAAACGTCCACCAATCAACCAGTACGACCAAGCGAATTTTGGAGCCGAGACCAGAAAAACATCGATCAATCAGTCGGCGGTCGTCAGCAGGGAGGTAAGGCAGGAAGTGGAGGAGGCTTCCTGAAGAAGTCGATGATGATGAGCGGCTGCGGCGGGGGTCGCCGTGTAGCTGACTCCTCATCAATGCCTCCGATCGTAACTCCGCGTTCTAGTCCAAGTCTGAAAAGTCCTTGTGACATTGTCACGAAAATTCCTCGCTCACCGGGAGCCGGCTCCGTCGTCGGTGCACCCACAGCCGCTGTCGTGTCGCCATTCAATTATCGACCGCGTTCTACACCGACGACACCAAATGGGTCGAAAATTCCGATGATGCGCTCGGACACGCCAACTAGCGGGGAAAGTACCAGCCGAAAAAATTCTGTGAGCGCTACGGCCGACGAAGAAGGCTATATAGTGGCTAAAGCTAGACTCGTGACGACAGTGTAAAACTGGGAAAAAAAACAGGATATTGGAAAGTTGTTTAGCAGCGGAAAAAGCAAACAGAATATGATGAATTCGGGGAAGCAGCAAACAGCTAATGACGAGAGCGTTGAACGAAGGTAACGGAAAATTATCAAGACCAGTAGTCGGGATAAGTTCGGCGATCAAGAGGGGATATTTCCTAATTATACAGACGCTTAGATTAGAAAAAATCTAATTTGATCTATTTACTTGTACCTAGTCATCAATGTATTTACTGTGTACGTGCTGTAATGTACTATAGCAGTCGTCGACAAACCGTGTGACGCCTATGACCATTTTACATGCGAGGGTCAGTAGGTGATTTTCCAAACGCGAACAGTCTGAAAGCAGAAGTCAGTTGTTTCTGTTGCATTTTATTCACACTCTATGCACAAGCACACGTTTAGTTGCGAACCAAAGAACAGTCGTGGTCTTATATATATGTATATATATATGACGACGACTTATATGTATTTTCCTTTTATGCACGCAACGTTGGTAAAAGAGTTACCGATCCGAAATATAACTGACGCTTATGCTTGACGGAACATAATAGAAGTATCCTTTACAAGGGAAAAATAGTCAATGAAAAATCAAAATCTCACCGATAAAATCAAAGATTCGGGTTGATGCAGTTCACAGCATCAATCAGCGTGCCGTCTACGGCGCCATTTTTTTTTCACACACAATTTTTCCTCAAATGCATCCGCTTCATTCCCGCGTTTGTTCCGGCAAACGCCGTTGAGGCAGATGATGGCAGTGATTGCATATGGGGGTTTGACAAGCCAACGCTCGAAGCGGCGACGTCTACTTATTCATTTATAGTGAAGGTCTCCTCTTTAGGAGACCATGGCATTTCAGAGATGTTGTTCTCAATATATCTATAAATAAAACTCACTTAAATAGGTAGCAATCCGAACGCCTCATACATGGAAATAAGCTATGAATAAAAACTCTCGATACGTAAAAATGACTCATTACTAGTGAAGCGTAGTTAGTCTATGACCCTTGTGGAAACATTTAAGGCAGACCTGTAGTACCACTCTTACATTAAATTGCCGGAAAGATTTCTACGGTTTGTCTAGCTAGATGGTTTTAAAGTTATATGTCACGGGCAGTATGAGTCGCGTCGGGTCAGCATTAATGTCATTTAAACGCTGAGTTTTCAGTAGCTGTGGCTATATGTGCTAACATTTCATCCGATTTTGGATGAAGCGCCTCAACGGTGAATGTTCTTTTATATTTATTATTCTATTATGATGACGGCACAAATACTACCTGGGCTATCAAAAATTTACGTTGTTTGTAGTCAAGATATGTTATCGGAAAAAAAAAAAAGGCTCAAAAATGCTTCTGTCGCTGAAATTTCGATGTGAAAAATACATCTCGTAGTATCGTAACAATTACTATAAAAGCTGAGGCAATTATCGCGTAAGTTGTGTCCGGTCGATATGTCGGCAAGGGACTGCTCATCCGTGATCAGACAGGTTTCAAGGAAGCTAGGTTGCTGCAAAAAAAAGAAGCTCGATGTTTGGGTGCCGCACGAATTGGCGCAAGATAATCTATGCGATTGTATTTCCATCTTTGAAAACTCCATAAAAAGGCAACGAAATCAAGCAATTTCTAATAATTTATAATGATGGGTAATCAATGACAAAGAAGGTGATGCCGTGCGTTTAATGGGATTGGAAAGAAATCGTACACTGTGAGTAGCTGCTGCCTGAAAGGACAATTAACTAGGACCTTTGCCGTCGAACAGAATTGCAATAGGCCACTGAAAGTTGAAGCTAGTAAACAGAAAAAGCATGGGTAAGTTCCACCATGATAATGCCAGATCATACGCGTATTTGGCAACGCTCCGACAAACAGACCTCGGATAAGGAACCTTGCTGTGTCCGCCGTATAGCTCCGGATCTGCTACCATCTGACTATCATCATCATCATCATCTGTTTCGATCCCTGCAGAGCTTCTTTAATGACGCAGGTAATTTGGTTCCAGTAGAAGAATACAGAAACCATTTTTCGCCCCAAAAACCGCACAAATTCTATCGTGACGCCATTATGGAATTGCCAGCTCGAAATGGTATATATTTATTGTAGTAAAGTTTCTGTAAGATACGAAAATAATTTGCTTTGATTTGGCATGGAACAGCATTTTTTTGACTGTCCTACATATAGTTTTCGAACTGAACATGAAGACATCTTGCAACTTGTAAACCTTTTTGTGCTTCGGGAAAAAAATTCGCCCTTGAATTCAACAAGTCGTCTAGTTCTTCAGTTGACGAAAGGACGGTACCATATGTAGAGCGAGGAAACGAATCTAAATAGTAATTGAGATCTTTTAAGTGGATCGTCTAAATTAATAGCACAACTTTTCGGAAACTGGGTAAAACGCATGGTAGCAGACCAAATAGACCACTACTAACACGTAGCCTTAAATAATTCCTTTTTATTTTCTTCTAATTGTCACAGTGATTTAGTACATTTCCCAGTTTATCATATATCTAAGTATATTTATTAAATATATAGGTATATTGCCAATTTGTGTATTAGCTTCAGATAAAAGATGTCGGTTTTCTAATACTTTTTAATTCATTGAACGATATTTGTCAGTATGCTTGGGTCGTGATACTTGTCCTGTTATTTATCCTTTTTTTTGGAACAGATGCAACCTTATTTGATTATATCCTTAAAAGTATCAAGGCTTCCTTTTTGAGCCCAGGATAACACTCGCTTGGCGATTATTGTGGTGATTATCTATCTTCCATGACATTTCTTATAGAATTGGATACCGAATTTCAAAATATCTGTAGTCAGTGCTTGGTCCATATAACAAAAGATAAATTCATTGCTACATTATTCCCAAAGGTTCGAACCAAGCAACGCGTAAGCTTTCATAAAGCTGATGCTATTTTCCGCTAATAGATTACTGATACCACCTACAATGACGTCTTGCTAAGGGAGTATTTTTAAGCTGTTCTGAAAGGGAAGACACTCACTGATGCTAGTATTTGGGCACCTCATTCCTGGTTACAATCACTTCTCGACTCAGTTCGTCATACTCCGAACGCACTTCGTACCATCTTCGTCACGATCAAGTCCTGGGTTTACACTTGAAGCACTATAAGCACTATATGGTCGGGTTGTGCGATGCTCATAATTTCCTGTTAGACCTTGACCCGGCTTTTAGGGTGCTGCCACAAGTTTTCGATCAAATTTAAACTGGGTGACTTTTTAGGCGATGATAGAGCGCCAATACCATCAGCGGTAAATAGCCCAGAAGTACACCATGCCCACGACATGGTTACTTGTCGTGCATGAACATTATTAGTCTTATCCGGAGACTATTCTTGTGTCTGAAGCAGCATTTTCATCTGAATGTATTATAATTTTTCCATAATCCGCACGATGAAAATATAAAACTTCTGCTTCGTTTATGGACCATTGTTTAGATCCAACGTTTGACCTCCTGTCTTACACAGGACTCGTGGGATCTTTCGCCAATAGACGTTATATTGATCGTTACCTCTCAGAATCCGGTTCACCTGAAAAACACACCCTTTACTAGTCTTCAACCACCCAACTTTACAATTGTTTCGCCCAAGTGGTTTTTGTAATAACTAAGGTTACTCATTTCGATAGGACGTCGCAGGGTCTTTATGGACACAGTGGTTCCGCACTTGGCTTGTTGCTAGTTGAGGGGCCATTACAAATCAGTCTTTTCGTACGACGCTTAGAATGATTCTGTCCCGTCGCTGCGTTGGGCATCTTCTTCTATTTTTGTTGCCTTTTTTTTTTGCGTTTTATTGCACCACCAAACGTTCCAGCTCTTGGGCAACTGCGGACTTCGATATGCAGACCCACTCCGAAGTTTTTCTTCCCGATCGTTTTTCTTTTATAAGTCAATGTCTTCTGTTTTTCTGTTCAAAGTCTGCTCTTCTTCAATTTTTGCAATTTTTCACAACTATATATATATATATATATACAGTTTTTTAAGTGAATTCTGATTATTTTTGTTATATATATATATATATGTATATATATATATATATATATATATATATATATATATAAATTCACTTAAAATATTGCGTAGTCATAGAAATGTAGGTATCATAGATAAGAGTAATGATGTACTACATCTTGAACAATCTATACCTCTCGACAAACAAAAAGACAGTCGGATGCCTGAATCACATGTAATAGGCCGACTGTTTGTACATGTGATAATGGATACCTATTTTACGACACGTCTCAGTAAATATCTTCCCTTTCCATAGTAGTTTAAATTCTCCTTTAGCGATAGGATCGTTACACGTGCTATTATTAAAAAGCAGTGGATGATAGTTTTCACAAAAAGAACGCATGCAGATATATTCAGTTTGGGTTCAGAAATCAGATATCTTCAATTAAATTCAGTGATATGTGGAACGTCTAGAGGAATTCACAGCTGCTAGCAAATACAAGTAAAACTTTTCACAAAATATCAGTGTTCAACGCTACCACTAATAACCTATCAGTTGAGAAAGTCTTCGATCCCTGGCGTAGAAAATCCTCGGTATGGCACACCTCATAGCTGCCGGACTTCTCCAGATGGCATACTGCTGCTTGTTACTACCATGTGCTACTTGTAGCCTGTAATCGCTCACTCATTCCACGTCGCAGTAGCTAGACAATTTTCGGTGTTATCAGGGTGACGGTAAGCCGTTAGTAATCCTTAATAATACAATGTGCGTGATGAACCTGTTTTTAACTAGCAGTACCATAAAATAGGGCCGTTGAGAGTTTTAGGGGCTATATATATTCGGTAACCACCATTCAGTGTCGCTCCTAGAAGTTTCACCACAGACAACACCTCTAGAAAGAAAACGTTAATAATATAATAAAAAAATATTTTAAATACAAAAAGACAACATATACATTATCAAAAATGGATCCAATTATCGACACTTAATATATAAGCAGCGTTTGTAAAACATTTGTTTTCTGCGTATTTTTATTACTCATATAAGTTAACTGATCGGGGCCGTGTGGTAAATACCAATGTAAATCAAAGGTAGATTTTGTTCTATATTTCTTAGGGTATTTGCATCGAACTACTAACGACGAAACATAGCAGCCCCTAATGCCGCCCCAAGAGCGGAATCACAATCGCTTGCAAATTCGACCGAAAAATCCTGGAAAACTCTCTGCACTTCCGAGCTTATAACGCGATTGTGGTTAATTACTTTACCAGCGCAGACAAGTCTGCTAATACCATGATCCTGCAAGACGCTCAAAGGTAACATTTCTACAAGGTTGTCAATGAGGCCCGCACAAATGGCACGAAAAGTCTTATCTAAAGTTGGCATTTGAGCTCGTATACCCGTCACAGAGCCACTTGATTGTGGATTGTGACGCTCGCCGAATAAAAGAGGACGTACGCGAATACTTTCTGTCCGGGCATTAACACCAGTAAAGATCTGCTGCTCGGTCAAAGCGGTTGGATTAAGCAGTCGGTCCCAGACTTTGGACTCTGGCAGTGACACACCGAGGTCATAAAGCCATAGCTTGACCATGTCTACAAATTGTGTCAAAACGTTTCCGCCGTTCAAAGATGCTGCTACACAAAGATGTTTTCCTGGAATACGTGAAATAGTAGTACAAATCAGTTCTCTGGAAATAGATTCACCGCAACTACGTACCTGTGTATGTAAGTGATGTAATTTATAGTTATAACGGACTGTAAAACTCTTTCATCCTCAAGTCGATTCAGTGTCTTAAGAAGCGCTTCAATGTTAACTTATTAACATTAATGACAAAAAGGTAAAGCTGTTACCTACTACATTAGATTTTCATGTGTTTTTATCTTGAATGAGACATTTAGGGCGTATTAATGGAAGTAAGTAAATTCGACCCACACATGTTGCGTAGCAATTCATACCCAGGAGGTTAGGGAGTGCAACCTACCCTATTCGAACTTGAGAGGCCGCTTTCAAGTGGCAGCAGAGGGGCTAACACACACGGCGCGGGAGTAACGAAGAGTGGTTGATGCTTATGTGAGGCCAAAGCAAGAACGGATAATTTTGATGTTTTTTTCCGATGTCATTAATGGGAGATGAACAATGCAGTGTTTTGGCCTTAACTTTTCAAGTCTGTCTGGTGAAAGGAACAGAAACCATCGGTGCTATCCGCTCAATTGCAACTTCCAAATGATTAGCGATCAATATAAGTAGATAATAAACTTGATTTTAGTAAATTCCTATTTATTTTAAGGATTATTTCACGTTATCACACCGGATGTTTTGCTTCGCCGCTTTTTTTCGTTGCAGTACAAGAGATACTTGCAGTAGTACGTTGCAGTTATGCAGTAGACGCTGTGGGAGAAGGCTACATTTATCGAGTATGCAGGGATGAGCAATTATTTCCGGTGTAATCTAGAGAAACGATGGCTTGACTATTTGTTAATATTATATCTATAATTGTTTGAGTTATACGACAAAGAGTTTCGCTTACCGTTGAAGTATGGGAAGTATGTGTGGTGGCCCTTGTGGTTGCGGCCACGGTAATCAACGACAAACGAAATCTGTGCGCTTGTTCCCATGTAAAGTATAGCGGATCCCTCTCTGGCTTGAAGGCCCGACAACACTGAACACTGTGCATCGCCTGTAGCAGGGAATATGACGGTACGCGCAGGAATTCCGAGCCAAAAGTGTCTTAGTTCGCCGGCTACTTGACTTTCGTCAACGATCTCAGGCAGAATGTCACATGGAAAATCTGACAACTCCAAGGCTTGTAGGTCCCATTGGTTAGTTTCCACGTCAAAATAACCAAATGAGGCGGCATTTTGGGGTGTCATGACGGGTTTATTCAGTCCGGTGAGCATGGCCACCATGAGATCCTGAATCGTTCCTACACACTCAAAATCTTGGAGCAGGTCACCTTTTCTCAGTAACCAGAATAATGTTGCGCATCCGAAACCGGCGCAAGGATCTACGACACTTGTCGAAGACCGTTTCGGTAAAGCTCTCAAAAACTCCTCGGAACACCTCTGATCCTGCCAGGTTATAAGCGTACTCATGCACTTTTTGTTAAAAACAAACTTTTCATTTGCAGGATCGTAAGTCCATGCGTTTCGTTTCCATAAAACTACTCCATGCATTTGTCCACAAACTCCGATGCTGACCACATTGCTTAGGTACTTCCTTTCAATAGCTGCAAGGCAATACTGTACAGCAAAAAGAATCTTTTCTGGGCATTGTTCGGCCCGTGGAGCTTCAACCTCCACTCTGGCTTTCGTTATTTGGCTCTGCTCTAACACTTTTTTACGTGAGTTCGCATCGATAAGGCACACTTTTACTGTTGTTGTACCAAGATCCACTCCAAGGATGTACTGATTCTCTTCCATGGCTCATAAACTCTTTTATACTTAGGTTGCTTTTTCTTTATATTTTTTATATTCACAATTCAGTTGTACTAAAATAATGATTACGAAGGGAGGAAAGATATTTGAAATATAAACTTGCCTGCCAGGAGTTGCAGAACCAAAGCGGTGATAGGCTCACAAACAATCCTATATGTTGTAATCCAGGTGTCTGTCCATCCCTACTTCAGCCTAAGTATCTATTCCTACTTCTCCGTATTTACCTCTACTTACAGCTACTGCTGGAACAATGCAGAATAACGATCAGTCCTCTCCCCTGACAACGTCGTTGTACTGCTAGTAAGCATGCAATGTTGTCACAGAAAGATAAAACGCATTGTGATCTTTGCCGTTTTGCCTCTGGGGGCTTCTCATGTCCTCATTCAACCAATTTATCTGTGTTATCAACGAATCGTTTGCCCTCCAACCGCATCAGATGCATCGAGGTCCCAAACGCACATAACAACTAACGACTGTAACTTTTTTAGTTAGTTAAACTCAAGAGAACGTGATTGTCTAGGTTTAATGAATAATCAGCAATCAGGAACAGAGGTAATTATCGTATCAAGTGTGCTCGCTATTACAATGTATACCTGGTTACCTTCAAGCGACGTAAATGATATCAACTACTTTGTGCTACTATACACAGCTCTAAACCGTATGTTTTTATTGAGCTATGCAGGTAGACCAATATAAATAACATTTGCACTATATATCATTGTACTTATATGTAGCTCCCACAGTCTGAGAGTTTCGTATATATAATGAGCCTCCGTATATCGACGACCTCAGCGTTTCATACCGTGGAGCAAAAGAGGTGCAGTGTTTAACTGTCTTAAAAAATAAACATCATTGAAGGCATGAAGTTACGTGCAATGGCTCCATCCTAGTATGTATTTAGCATACATCATAATTTAAAAAAGAAAGTTACTTCAAGTTTATCAAATATTCAGAATTTCATTCTACTTCTTGGCAGTACATAAATAGCCCGGTGTAAAGAATCACACACGTACACATTGAGAGAAGATACGTAAGCAATTTGTGTCTCCTTGTGCATGTGAATTTTCTATTCTAGGCGCTCATAAAAAAAAAAAAGTAGAATCAAAACACGGAAGGCTTCTCTAACAGTAAGTCATTTACTCACAAAGAGGAGCTGTTTATTTCAGTGATTTTTAGGTCTAGCCTTAACGGATTAGATCCATGCGTGAACACCTATGACCTTCGAAGCCAGTAACACTAGGTCTGCAAGGTTGGTTGAAGTTGATCTGAATCTTAAACTTAGCCTGACTATTGGTCACCAACGAATTCGAACACTTTTCCTGTGTGTAAAGTATTTTTATCTATTATGTTAAGTTTATTTGAGGCGTTAGTGCATTTGCATATAGACGGTTTGTCGCGACCAAGTTTATAAATAAGTGAACTCTCTCACTATGCCGATTTTTAACGTAACAGTTACACAAATGAACCACAAATGACCTGTTTACGAATCGACAATAGCCGGCTTTTATGCACCAAACAAGCTAGTTATGCGGGATTGTACTAGTAAAATAAACCCTAGCAATGATCTTTCTAGTATACCTCATTATTAAAGTGACTTGTCCTCAATCATCGTCACTAGTGAGGGTGCTGCCGACAAACCTTGATGAGCAAATGATGAATGATGAGCAAATTGCTTTGCTTGATAAATGGTTCGGTGAAAAAGCCAAAGGGGAGTGGATAATCTATACGTAGTCTCTTAAGAAGCGCACACGCAGACGCTGATAGTAGATGCCCACCCATTGCCACGACTCTTGACTTTTCTTTGTCTTTATTTTCCTTATTCGTACTTATACTCACGCCGTTTTGCTTTATACTATTTCCACTAGAGCAATGATAGTTCTGGCTGCATATTACGATCGCGATGATAATGGTAACTAGAACTTCGTAGCTTTATGTTTACCGTACAAAGGAAACAAATCCCGTTTACAAACTTCGTATGAATATTGTCTCAGCCGACATCGATAAGCTCTCATCCTTCTTGCCTGCGTCTACTCGGCTACTATTAATGCTGCTACTATCTAATCGGTACGCTCGCTTCAGCTGGTTGTCCGACTTACGAATCTGCTGGAGGCTTCCAATTGGATGATGCCCACTTCTAGAACCTACTGGAAATCCGTAACGGCTGCCTAACTAGCATGTCCTATTTGGTCTGTTTATTTATGGGCAGAACAGACCGCTTCCGCGAACACCTTGTCGCCTTAATTCGAAGACACTGAAGGCCGCCGATGTGTAAACAAGACCATTTCATTAGTGATTCCTGCAATACAAAAAAGCACAGTACTGCGTGTTGGCTACAGGGAACGCACACGTCCTGTTGAAGTAAGTGCGCACCTACGCGTAATCGTTTTGCAAAAAAAAAGACATTGTATCCGTATTTATGCGAACGAATAAAGTTGCTCTATTTAATACCTAGCTGACCTTGATTAGGTCCTAATACGTTTCTATTTGATTTCCCGCTGGCTGCCACGATTTGAAAGACATTTATTAGAGCAAGTAATCATTTCATGCTCTACTTCTTAGTTAAACTCGTACCTCATTGCGTATTGTTGGCCACAAACGTCAGCCATCTGACTACGAAGTTCGGACGCTTTAGAATATCTGAGTCAAGGTAGGTAAACAATCGAAACAAACTAACAGCAATATGATTGATAATCTATTATTATACAATCGTCAGCGGCCTATTCGTTTAGTGAATGATTGCTTCTTCATTTTCCGGCCTTTTTTCTCCGTATGAATCGTACGTCCTCGGAATTTTTGGCCATCGTTCATTCGTATTCCATAATCGTACGCAATAATCATCTTTAGTACCCGCTATGTTTGAACCAGCGTCGCTGTATGCTTTTTATATTTGGTTATTATTGCAACGCACCAAAGAGGCACCCCTCAACCATCCAGACGTGCCGTTCCTAACTCTAACTTCGCGGTCGGAGATAACTGTGGTGATTCCAAGATGGTGGTCGACTAGCAGTGACAATTTCGGGGGCAAGTCAAGGCTCGTCCTGAAAGGGAAAACTAGTAGTATAGTGTTGAGTTTGATTTGGTGTCTATAGTCAGTGTGGGCGATGGGCAAGGTCTGGATTAGTATGTTCATGAGTGCAGGCACCGACAGTGAGAATCAAATAGCCATGCATATGCGTGGTACTGTTTATTACCACTGAGGTCGGGGGGCGACAGTCGTTTAGCTTCGATATTAGTAATGAAATGTAATTATTTTTATTCGGAATCTTCCGGCTTTGTTTCATTGTTGTACGTAGCATGAAAAAAGCTACTATATTGACAAGCATGTTTAATGCTTAAAGCAGCGATCTGCCGATATAAAAGAGATGCTGTTCGGAGACACCGACAGAGTATACCAGTTAATCAAAAGCCTAAATAGAAAAATTGAGCTCATACATCTTTTTCTTGTTTCGCTTGTTGAAGAATCTGATATTTACAGTGGTTACCATAGGACGCCCAAATTTTCCTGATTTCCCCTAATTCTGAGCTGGTCGCTGGGTATGCGATAGGGTATTGCAGTGAAGTGTACTGCAGGAAGACCGCAGTGTTCCACCTTATAGGATCTTTTAATTAGCTCAAGTTTACAGCTCATCTAAAGTGCCGTGCGCCAAAGAGTAGCTAATACGAACTTTTTTATGGAGCTTCAATGTATATACAACCTTATAGTGTCGATTCTTTTCGACTTTTTCTGTTCTATTGCATCTATCTAAGATCTATTGCAATATGCTCTCTACGATTGGTAAGCCAAAGGAGTCTTTCCATTTTATTTATTTTATTTTTTTTTAATTCCTTTTCAGTTTCAATTGGTTGCCAGTTGGAAAGGAGAAATATCTCTCTAATGTTATGAATTCAAAAACTGTAAATACTATTATCAATATAAAAGGCTTTTTATCTTAGATATTTTGTTGTTAGAGCCCCTCAAGTAGCAAATGAGTAAAGTATTTTTATGTTATTCTTATGAATCTTGCTACGCAGCATGGATTATTGTTGCATGGATCGTGATAGAACGTCTGTAGCCCGTCCCGTGTTCTCTAGAAAGATGTGTAATAATATATCATCTATGCGGTCACCGATTAGCAAGCAACTCTGTAGGCTCTGCGTCAGGGTTCCTATCGAAAGGAATCAAGATGACCGCTCAAGTAGAAAGACCTATCCCAGCATTGGTGAGACGTTGCGCAGTCCATCGAGATGCTTACAACTCATAAATAGCCAGGTGGTTTATGTGACAGTGTCGTTATGAGCAAAAACGAGGAGGGGCTCAAGGCGTTGGTGGTAGTGGCAGCAAGGGGGTGAAAAACGGGAAGAGAACGGACCAGGGCGGCAATGCATCCGTGGACATTTCTGCTAGACAACGGACAGCAGATCGACCTGGGATAGCGTATGGTATATCGTTTTTATCACAAACCGGGCGTCGCAGGGAAAAGCGAGGCGAAGGAGATTGCTCAAGCTTGGCTGGGTAACCCTATTGAGCTGTAGAATAAGAAAAGAGAGGAAGCATCTCACGCTCGGTAGTGGAGGGGCATACATACGGATAGATACTCGGAGCAGGTGGGCAGAAGGCTATGGTGGCATCAGTAATCTCGAGGACAGATCTTTTGAAGTCTGCTTGCGGCTTTCACCTGCTCCGGATAGCCGCTCCAGAGGTCCGCTTTAAGGTCGGCAGGAATCCTACGAGCCACGTCTGAGTGTCGACCGGTACTGTGGTTGTCCTGACCACCTGGCCATCACCTCTAATCTCACAGCCGACGCGTGAGTCCGACCCCCCGATTCCGCCTCATCGCTATGCCCCCTCCCGGCCCTTGTCAGCCTTAGTAGTATAGGTCATTGGACAGTTAGTAGTCGCGTACCGATACTCAGTGGGTGAAAGTCTTAGGGCGAAACTAAGAGCTATAGAATGCAAAAAAGGATAATTCTTCGAGAAATAGCACAAGAGAGCCCTTATAGCGTCGATACGTTATTACAATGAAAATCATTTTCAGTGGCAAGCAAAACAGACTGTGGGGAGAAAAATCTTCTCAGGACCAAATCAAGGTCGGACGTATCGTATAGAAAGATTTGCGGTTTGATCGATCACGATCAAGGATATCTTTAATTATCCGCTGTACGATATTGTTTAACCTTCGTACAGTATAGGAAGAGACGTGGTATCTGGTACGATGTAACTACAGTTCAAGGTGGTTTGACTTCGGATTTAGTCTAAACCAATAGCTGCACGGTAGTATCAATAATATCAGTAAAAACACCTGGCGTTATAACCCGACTCAACGATTTTTCACCAAATCAAGCTAAGGTTTGTATACAAAGGCTATCAGAATGATAATACTCTTGCATTGATAATATTAATGGCATTATATAATTAAATAACATGTTGCTTACAATAGTTCTGTGTTAATAATAGTTACCCTTTATATGTGAAAATTTTCACTCCTACACTTTTGTTGCAATTCTTTAGATGTCCTCATTGAAAAAATCCCAATAACCAAATCCCTAAATATCAAGAAAGAAACATGAACGTACCGAATAGGATAAACGTCTCGCGAGTTCCGTGCTACTGCACTGAATAGAGCGTGTTTCTATTTGGCAGCCTGCTTAGTCGCGAAGTACGTATTTCGCAGAAAGAGTTGAGAATAGAAGGAGCCAACAAACTTTAAAAGTCATCTGTCGCATCAAACGGGAAAACTAAATAAAAGATACAATCATTCTTACAGGTCACGCGGTAGTTGTACTCCGGATAGAAGGACGAGAATTAAAGGGAACTTTCGATTTCTACATAAAAATGAAACATATTAAATATTATATATATATATCTGACCATCCCTATCGATAGAAAAGCTATACCGTAGTGAAATTAATGATTGGCGAGGCGTCTATAGATTTTGTTGCGCTATGCCACACTTAAATCATATAATTTCTATAATATAAACCCCAAAGAATAGAGTACTTTAGGTAAATTGAAGAGGATTATATTTACTTTAACGCTCAGCGATCAGAAATCGTTAAGATTATCCAAGTGACATAATTTCTGAAGATGAGTTCGGAAAATTGCAGGAAAAATTCGCTTAAATTTGATGCACGAAAAAAAGGGCTCAAAGAACCCCGCCGATTACATTATGGTTGGTGGTAACTACTACTAAATTTTACTTATAAACGGACCTACGTCGCCTATGGTAGCTCAAGGCACTCTTGCAGACGGTTACATCGAGGCTTCAGCTGTTTAAGCGTCAGTCGTTCATGATTCCCTCAGGAGCCTGACGGCTCACGCTGCTGGCGTCACAGACCTAGCGAAGGTGATGTTTATAGAATCGACTTAACCGTTGACCGTCGGTATCGCATATGAAATCGGCTTTCAGTCCTATTGCGTTTTTCAGCTTCATAGTGTAAAACGTTGCTCGGTTTTTGAAATGATTCCAAAGAAAAATGAAATTATCTATGCGTGTCTTTTCCACTGCTGCATTCTGGATGCGAGTGTTTCTATTCTTTCAACGACTACGTTATTATTTCGAGTATGAGAAACAATCAAGTTTGCTCTAACGGTTTGTATAGAAGCAGTGTGATCAAAACAATGGAATTAAACTCCTTTGAAAAAACTATGACTAGTAAGTTTTTATCTATGCAATAGATCCTGGACCGACACTCTGGATACATTATACTGAAACGTCAGATATAATATCCGGTTAGCCAGCGAGTAGCCATAACAATGGTAGGGATTTTGCAAGGGTGGCCAGCGCCATTTCTGTTCAGATCACAGCATTCAGCCTGCAGATACGACTCCGGATCTACTACAGTGTTTTTCTGCCCGCGCAACTGGTCGGATCTGTGTGTAATTCGATAAATAAGCAAAACGCAACGACCGAGAATTGGAACCCCCCCTAGAGGAGTAGATAAACATCATATCCAGTGGATTCCCTTAATGGTGAGAGACAGGTTTGGTTGTGATTAATATTGTGATACTCGCTGAAGAAATACACATGTTCAGCTTGGATATTGGGTGATTTTTCCTTTTTGGATACAATAGATAACGGATTCGACTACCTACATTGTTTACATATAGGGCAACGTAAGTTAAACGAATCCTTTGCATGGGGGGGGGGGGGGGGTATTAAAGACTTTATAGAACGACGATGACTTTACGAAGTTCTTTAAGATGAGACAATCTAAGTTTGGAAGAAAAACGAACTAATTTCATTGTATGATACGTGATGTACCGAGCCTTTGATAGCCACTAAGACAATTATCACAGATTTTTAGATATCGCTTCGGGCACTCTTGTTGTTTGCCCTAATCATCTGCAAATCCAGTATAGCGTATCCAAAAGTGGACATGGATGATTTAAGTTGATTATCATTGTCGGATCACACAGTACACATCTTCTTCCATACTGTTATTAAACATAAATAGGCATTGAAAAGAAAAGGAACAGTAGGGGCCGACGAGACGTTTTTCTGCAAGACGTTAAACTTCCATTGATATCCTAACTGATAAGCCCCTTTTGAACTTTCTGCTTTGTTATGTGGCCTAACGCTGCATTCCTTTTTAAGCAAACCTATAACACTGTCAGTGTAAATGGATATTTGGGAAATATTCATTTTAGCTGCATAGTGAACATGTAATTCAAGTTCAAAGGAGCAAGTCTATAGCTGCTTGGCGCGTCAGAAGGTAATATCGCTTCGGCTTAAGTCTAGTCTCGTTAACGAGTATTTAAATTAGCGGACCCAGTTCTCCGCAATCATAATATACGTTGGCCTTATGGCCTTCGATAGGTTAGAATTAATTCAGCCCTTTAGATGTGTTATTCTTATTTGAAACCTATTACATTTTATAAACGGAGCGTTAATTTGTCAGGTAGAGATTTGCTATCAGGTAGAGGTCCGATCGGCCGTCAAATAGACTGACACTATCCAAGCACATTCGACTCACTGTTACTTATACGTACGTATCAGACCCTTAGATTTAAAAAGCACCTATGCGCTGCCCGAGCGATCTGGTATTTACATAAAATGGACAGGAAATATCGTCTTCTTCAGAGTAGCAGGGCAAGTGTGGTGGGGACTATAATGCAAAGTGGAAAAACACAGACTAGATTTAAATATGAAACCTTAGCCAGCAGTGGACCGTCCTATTTATTTACACCTCAATAAACAACGATGATGTCCTTATCTAATAAAGCATTCCGTGTGACAACAATACCACTCTCCGATTGACCGAACTGAAAACTAATAATAATGCTCATAACAACAACAATCTTTAATAATAAGTAACAAAAAATCATAACTAACGGTAACTTGTTCAGAAAAACGTAGCTGATCTTCTCTAAGCAGCGTAACGTTCGTAAAACAACAGATGCACCGATGCGGTTCCTTCCGGAGACGGAGGAACAGCATCTAAATGGTCCCTTGGAACAACCGTCGTAAGGGATCAACCGATGCAATTTGGGCGCATTAAATAGATAGAGCGAGAAATACAAATAGCATCCTATAATATGTAAAGTCGTCGTATGTGACTAAAATATGCAAAGCTGAATTCGTCCTATAAGGACATCTAGGCTACCGGCCATGGACGATATTCTAGCTCATTTGGAAAGGTCACTCATTCCATTGAGAACGTCCTCAGTCTATCGCAAGCCCGCCCTTTGAAGCTGAAAAAGTCTAGTAATGATAACAACTCGTCATTAACACTCTGCGAAATACATAGATAACGTCTGTATATACTGTAGATAAGGTCTCGTTATAGCTTGCGCAGTAATTAAGTAATGTAAGTGTAAATAACCACTTGTCGGATAAAAGAATCATCAAATATAGTGAAAATCAACACTTTCATTATATATACACGATAGAGAACAATCGAAGAAGAATTGTTCGAACAAGGGGCTTTTACTAACTGCTACAAAGTAATTGTGGGTTTGTTATTTTTTTTATTACTTTAGTTCATTCTGATGTACGGATATGTACCGCATTCAAGATCACTGGTAGAGGACATTAAGTTGCGATTAGGGTGGTACCGTTTGCGTTATCCAGATGTTGGCGACGAAAAATTACGCCCCTTTGTCAACAGAGCAATTAATTAACTGTATAAATACCTGTAATGAAAAATCGGGATTCGTTTTGAGTAACATGTAGAAGACAGGCTATATACTCTGCTTTCAATGCGGCTCAATCGAGTCAAAAACAAGTGAACATAACTACCCGCAGATATTCTTATTGAGCAGATATTTTTGAGCAGAAATCGATAGCAGCTACAAATTTTCCAGCGGCCTTTTTAGGCCTTTCGGTAGGAAAATTATCCGTAGTGCCAAAAAGATAGGACACCATCAAAGAATACCATCATTTATTCGAAATCCACAGCCTGGTCGTACAGTTAGCTTTAGCCGTGGAGAATTTATAGGTAAAAACTATCCCTAGCATTTACATCAGGTTAATAGTAGAAGTGGAATATTATACAAGTGTTGATTTATTCGGAGACAAATGTTCATCCATCTTCTCCTTCCGTTCCTATAATTCTCGGCTCTAACGTGACTCTGCGGCAAACATTCGGACAACTCATGATGACGTTTGCTCCTTTCAGCTTAGCTCCTAGCGAAGTGATCTTTGCGACGGCTCATTAAACGTAACAGTGTCTACTAACGTGCCTAGTATACCAGCGTTTCCTTAAGAAGCACTGATCGGTAGGCGCAACGACAGCTAATCACGAAATACGTGACGCACTACACTTTGCTCAGAAACGAACGCATTCTGGATGTAATCGACGTCCAATTGCATTACAAGTAATTAACCTTACATTATAGTAGAAGTAGATAGAAGCAGTTGGTACGCTATAATCGGCCGGTGAAACAGACTCTTAAATTACAATATGTAATCACGTTTTTTTCTCATAGATTTGTGCTTTATATAGCACGACAGGCCGCTGTAAATACGACGGAACGGATCGGACATAAGCTTTGCTGAGGTGATTAATGTTAGCTAAATAGTACAGACCACTTTATACATATAACATTTGGCACCAGGAATTACGTCTATAGACATTGAAAAGCGAAAGCTACACGAGAGCTACACAGGGGTCCGTGGTTATACAACATCAATAAGTGTTTGGATTATAGCGCGATTAACGAGAAACAGCCTTCGTCCTTATATTAGGGATGGTACGCGTACGTCAGGAGGATAGGAGGTTAAGGACGGCGCACAAAAGCAGCGTAGTAGGGGAGCTAGATAGAAGTATTTCACGCGTCAGAATCTGCGCAGCTTCTTTTGGGTTAGACAGATGGGGACGCCCTTTCAAAGACTGAGGGAGACAGGCGCGAGGGGGTTTGTGGTAGTGGGGTAAGTGTCCAACACAGACGGCCAGTCAGAATGAGCCGATTCGACGATTCAAGACCCCGAGTGGAGGAGGAATGGCACAGGCAGCAGGAGGGTTTTCCGATCCGTGATAGCTCTGATGTAGACTGCTGCTGCTGCCCGTTGCCCGTCACGGCCAGACAGCGCTATCGCGAGCGCCACCTCCCATAACCCCCTCCTCTTGCTGGCCCGCTGCTCTGTCGCCGCGGCGGCTCCTGAGCCAACGAAGCTCTTGTTCGCTAGAGCGTCGCTTATGCCGCACGTCTCTTACAGAGCTCGACCAGTGGTCGTCTGTCTGCCTGCCTGCCTGCCCGCCCGATTCTGGCTAACTGCCTGACTGCTTGGGCTGCCGGCCCACCAATGTGAGCCTGTGCGGATGTCAGAGGGTCGTTGCTGACGCTGGTCCGAACACCCCTGCGTCCGACGAGTGGAACACGTACGACCAAAGGAATAAAGCACTGACTGTTGTAAGCTGTTCTCTGGTGCACTGACGGGATTAAAGATTGGGCTTTCATGGGCGCATTAATAGTCAATTTTGTTTGTTCTGATGTTGCAGTGTAGTGTAACGTAGTCATTCTAATATCATAGCTGCGGCTCACTACAAGTTGAACAGATATTTTGAAAATTACGATGTGGATTTTGCGACGAATAGCATTTCATTTCTAAAGTTATTCATAAACCAAAAGGGAAACTTTATTGAAATGCAACAGCAGCCGCATGTAGCGTGGGGTAAATGCCTTTCCCCCTGGACATTTAGTCGTAATAGATTACATGCACGTCAACAGCATAGAGCTAACTTGGTATGTTGTCGTCATGGGCAAAAGTTATGTTTTCAAGTAGGCACAGCTGATTTACGCATATCGTAAGTCGGTTAACTATTGTAGTTTATCTATTGCAGAGAGCAAAGCATCCTCCATGTTTTACAGATTGCCCTTAGTGGGTAGTTGTTTCGAGTTTTCCGTTTGCCACCACCGTTGGGGTTAGAGGCCCCTCTGTGTTTTTGCAACCCGGCAAACGTTTGTGATTGTGTCGAACAGAATCTCTGGGATACTTTCCCAGAAAATTTCGTTTTATGCCTTTTTTGTGACCTGTTAAGTTTCCAAGGTGAATGCGATCAAGTCGAATGATTTTATTGCTATTTAAATATTACTATATAAACGCAAAATGCGCGATCATAACAACGTCCGTCGAAATGCTAAACTATTTTCCTAAAGTCTAAGCAGACTTGGAAAGCAGTAAGTTCAAGTTATAAGTATTTATCTATAATGTGTGAAGGAAGACTTTTCGACCCACCTGAATGTGCTTTCCCACCCTCCCCTTCCTTGCATGAACTTTGCAAAGCTTATTTTATCGCTTTTATTAGCCGTAACCATAGTGCACAGCAAGGACCACGGGATAATGATCTTCGCCAGAGGCCTATAAGAAGGCCTAACAGCAATACAAAATTTTCTGGAACAAAGTCAAAAATTGTTTTTTGCCTAACATATATATAAGATTGATGAATCTACAAAAATGGTGAAGAACGCTGACGGCATATAATTATTTATTTAGGGAACATTGAATGTGAACGTTTTGCAATTGACCGGAGCCAAAAGAAGCGGTGATAAATCTGGTCGAACAAATAGGGCAGGTAAACGAGATAAAGTATTAGTTGTTAGGCAGGATCGCATTTATCAGCGATTCTCCTGCAAGAACGCTTATGCTATTGAAACGAGATGGCGAATTTTGCTGAAACGTTATGGAATCCAATAGCAATATAGCGGACTGTTACATATATATACTATATTAGTGAGCAAGCCGCACTTGGACCGGAAGTAAAGTTTTTTTTTGATGTAATGCATACTTTAGGTTGCAAGGCTCATATCTGGAGGAGGCCGACTTCAACCCCTCAGTCAACAAATCGGTTACAACATGAGTTACCCTCTGACAAATTTAACGCTTTTTTGTTAAAACTAAAACCTATCAACGTTTAGGATAGAAGCATCTAAGGCTTGAGCTGAAGATCGAATTTAGTAGCTCAAATCTAGTAGTGGGCGACAAATGTCCGACGGGAAAAATAAGGCGTAGAGCAATGGGGCATATGGGATAGAGGTAACACAATCGATCCACTCTGACGTCAATTAACGCCGCAACATTATTTATTGCAGTGACCAGATAAGCATGGATAGGGTTATGAGGAACAGAAGCTATATTTTCTCTAGTGAGGAACATTCATTTAAAATATCGCAAAGATTTCAGGGTTCTTAAAGTCCATCCAATTCAGAACTTCAGTCGCATTTATGTTAGTGAATTTTTAAATGAATAAGCAACAAGATAACCAGGATGTTCTTCTACCATAGCTTCTTCTGCCCCAGGGCTATGTATTCTATGGTAAACATAAAGCCAATTATGTTTCATAAATGTCATCACACTGTATAGGCCATGGGGAAATGAAACTCTTTGGGCCACTGCATTTCAAGCACATATGGAGCCGAACTGATACCGTCAAACCTAATTTTGAATACTTCCAATGTGCGGTTCAATTTAGTACATATACAGACACATATATATGTAGGCGTCGTATTTTCGAATTCGGTGTACCACATTACGGATAATCATTATCATGTATTAGAATTTACCAGAATCATACATATAATAATATAATATTTATGATAATAATATTTCAGTGAGATAAAGTTATCACCAGCCTGAACGGAATATTGCTACTCTTCAATGTGGCAAAATTTGAATCATTAGAAAGCTGACTTTACATTGTACACTTGAACTTCATATGGTAGTAAATGGGCATAATTAATAAGCCCTTTCTTTGTACGAGACCCATATAGCCTATTCTGTGGTCTATACAACCCCATCTCGAGGTAGGCGACATTACTGTCTTTTAACTATATTTCTTTGAAAGTGAAGAAATTGTAGTTTGGCACCGGTTTGGCATGAAGCGAATTTTGATTCATATAGGATGATTTTTTAAAATGGAAACTTTCTTTTTCTATTTAGTCGTAACTATAGATTCATACGTAATGTACGTATAAATAAAGTTGATTGATAATACTTCAATAGTCATAATGTAAAGTCGTTGTCTCTACAAAATTACTAGACCAGGCGACAGGAGATTTGAGTCTCCATTCATGATCTGATCATCCAGGTGATTTCTGTTAAGGAACTGATGTAGCGTGAGAATTTGACGTATCGTTAAAATGCGTGTTTACGTTTATTTTCAATTATGCCATAAATAAATGCAATCATAGTATATCTACCGTAATGTTTTATCTACATAAGGTTTTAGTTATCTATACAAGACTCGTTAGAAATCAAAGAATATTTTAAGAGTCAATACAATTTTATTTTACATTTATTTAGTGAATTTAATTATCTAATTACTTAGATTATACGAATACTGACGACTGCGAGAATTCATTAATTTATTGAATATCCATGCGGATGTCGTTTACTTCTCGCTCCGTTTTAAACAAATAAAAAAAAATTTTCAACACGATCAGAAGCGTGCAGAAGGGCGTTTTGTACTCCAGTACCCGACGCCACATCGACACTTAGCATAGAATATAGTTGTAGAAGTTGTTCAGTTTCAACATGAAACGAATGATCCTTATTATTCCACAAACGACCCCCCACTCCACATTTCCATGAGCTTCAAATAGACGATGTTCTAGATGTGTCTTAACTGACATACAAATTTCGTAAGCTAACTTCCCTGGCGGTCGTTTTAGACATATATATATATATATATATATATATATATATAGTCATATAATTAAGAAAGGTAAGTGTTTCAAGGGTCACAGCGTGAGCGAATCGACGTTTGCAGGTGTGCCAATGGCAGTTATTAACTATTGGCCCTTTTACACGAAACGGCAAGATGACCACTGCGATACCTCATGCTACGTTACCTCATTGACAAAACCATTTCTGCGTATAAGTCGTGCCTAAGACTGAACCGTCGTAGACACGGACATCACCGAACGTCGTTTAATATTATAATACATAAACATTTATATATCAATAAATAAAATCGGACCTACTAACTCTAAATAGATAGGGGACAGTTATGAAATGTTTTTTAACAGAAAGTAAAATTAGCGACAGGACAAAAAGCTGAGAAACTATAATATCTTAAAAAAAAAAATACGTCATTGACCATTGCACAGCAACGAATACCTGAAGAATGGATTAAGCGTTGCATCATGAGAAATGTACAGACACAGTTTCTTTAGATTCACCAAACTTCAGAAGGTTCCTAACCTAAAAACTGCTGGCGTTCTAATGATGTACTTGAAAGCTGCTGTATATAAAAACGGAACTCAATTTCAGGTGTAGCCTAGCGATATTGCAAGTATGAAAAAATATCGCTGGTGCTCTAGACATTGTGTATAAAAATACATAGCTAAAAGAAAGCACGTTCCGGGCAGTTGATTTAGAATAACGCTAAACAAAACAGGCAGTCGTTATGGCTTTAAAAAAACATGGCTGCCATATTTGAGTAGACAGCGGAAAAATTACAGACGAGTTTTACTGAATGATTTGAAGACACAGTAGTACGACAAAGGCTTACGCAAGATCTAGGCCAAGTTAAAACCCTATATGAGGCCGTAAACACAGCATAACAGTTTGCGATCGACGTCTAACAAGCAGCGCGTATGGATGTTAAAACAGCAGGCCATGTTCGTATATGAAAAAATAATAACAAATCAATATAACGACGACAGATAGAGCGAAAATCTAGTCGGAATCAGATACCAATTACATTGTATATACTAAATGCTATCAGAAGAAAATAGCTTAGCTCCTGCACGTAAATAAAAACTGCTAAGTAGTAAGTAAAGCGAGCAAGTTTGAAACCTCTTCGTTCAGGAACAAAAAAAATCCATAGATAACCCTGCACTGGCGAAGACAAAGAGAACATATAAACAAATAGAATAGAAATGGAGACCGGAATACTGGTATTTATTACGCGGCTCACTCGCAAAAATCTTTTCTCATGGGGATGCTTGTCGGAAATTAGGTGCGAACTTAACGAACTTCTAGCGATATAGTTATAATTCTAATAAGTTTGTTGCACGTCCACATAATTCATATATCGTATTTGAATGTGTCCTACATTATCAGGCCCCGGAGCATGGTTTCGTGAACTAAAGCTGAATAATCAATAGATAATAAGAATACCAGGTCCAATAGTATTGGAAGACCGGTTAAATAATTTGCAATAAAAGTTTAATCTCTAGGTATTATTATCGTAAAATCGTATCATTATTTTAAAGCAAAACGAACGCCCATGCATGCATGCATGCATGACAAAATCGTGCACTGTACTGTAAAATGGATAATATGGTTAGAATTTTCAAGCTCGAATAAATCAACAGTTACCCTTTGCCACGAATATTAAAAGCGCTTGATCAATTAGCTCTTACATTCCAACATGCAGCATACATGCACGTAGCAGTAAAAATATTTTGTGCTAAACGCACACCGTGGTGTGTATATGAGTTTACGAGCGTAATAAGGGACTTTGCTAGATTTGCTTCAAATGTGTTAAGAACTATGGATAAAATAGAAGCTAGAATAGTCAATTGGATATCAACATGATCCTTCCTTTGCTGGACAAACCAAGAAACAACATTTATAAGATGTCGCAAGTGTTCAATCGTATAAACATCGATGACTTGATTGAAAAAAGAACGCAAACCTATACAGACTTCTATGGCTCCTTATATTCAGAACAAAATATAAGGTACGTGCCACTATTAAAGCCCCTCGACGTAAAAATATATTTATGCAGAGACACAAAAATATTATAAAATTCGCTATTTGTTTGTTAAAATGGTCGATATTTCTAAATTAATAATATACAAGTTACTAGAGCACTTGAACGAAATTTCTTTCATTAACCTCAGAATCTCATTGTGTCTGATGTTCTTCTCCCTTATGACTTAAAAAGGCCATTTATTACCGCCATAGGTACATTAACCCGCCGTAATATCATTATCTACTGATAGCGACTGACGCCATTGCTAAATGAATATATTTCCATTTAAATGACAGGATAAACATGTCCAATGTTGAAAGACAGTCTGAATAGCTTTTATCCGAGAGAAAGATCAGTGCACCCTATCATCAAGCATCAGACGGTGTCACTGAACAAATAGTACGTACTATTAATTTTCATGGAACTGAATCAGTCTTCTTATTAAACGAGCACAGTCTCCAACATAAACGCTTCTAGGAAGAATGATATTGAATAGACTAGTTTCCAGTTCATAAAAGAGAAGAGTCTATTAAGACGCAAATTTAACATAGGCCAAGAATTAGGCTTTCGATTTGAAGATGGCCCACAGTGATTGTCCCTAAAATCCTGCGAACACTACCATAGGGCGCCGTCTAGAAAAGCAATAATGGCGGCCTAAAAAAGTAGGCGCTAATGGAAAATCTTCGATTCATAACTACGACTGCGTCAAAACGACCAGCTGAGACCGTCAGGATACCTAAACTCCTCAGGATAACAGGAACCCCCTGCTCATTTAAAGTGGACTAATGATGGATCGAATAAAACAATTGGGTTAAGCGAATTGAATACACAAACACCTGCTATCAGTTATACCGTAACGGAATATTAGAAATAAATGCCGGAAGATGTTATAATACACAACGTACGACAAAATATAACGTATCAACTTTTAGCCAATGGAGTAAAACAGTGAAATAGAGTAAACCTCACTCACTCCGTTGTTGTGTTTTGTTAAGACTGTCAGTATCGAAACATGACATTGTGTGATATTGTTTTGTGCAACAAGTTAGCACACCTGCCGTACGCGACAAGACCTACGTCCTCTTTTCGAGCAGACAGATGCTATCGCATAGGATTCGTACCTTTCTTGACTTCTGATTTAAACGTTATAGCTCTGACGCTCAACTATAGCCTGATATTAATTACTTTTCATCACGGTTTCTTTAGAAGCAGTCCATAGACGCTTCTACAGGTATCTGCTTGAGTCTCTTTTATAGTCCTCTGGACTGGGGAATTTCGAACTCAGAACTGATATAAAACCTGGTTACGACGATCGTCTATGTTCCCAGCGTATAAACGGCAATCAGATACGTTCTTCTATATAAATGATCTAAATCGTCTAGTAAAAACGCTACGATTATTACGCCTGTCCGAAGTCCGAAATTGTTTTTACTCTAATTGAGTCATAATATGGAGTTATTTATGCAAAATCAGTGTTGTAGCTTGAAATTGACGACTCGGATGGACAGTTTTCCCCTGTCACGGTAGTCACAATGCGAGTCGGGCGGCATTTTCGAAGCCGCCGGTTATATTGTAATCATACGTTTATATTCCGCAGAGCATTTAACACTATTGTACAGCTGTAAATTTGTTTTGTTTTGTAGTTTATTATTAAAAATTACGCTGGTGAAGGTTTAAATATTTTCTATGCAAACTTGTGTAACAATGAAGTGTGACGAACTTGATATTATCGTATTTTGAGCGATTTTTTTTCTACCTCCCTAGGTAAACAGTTATGTTGATTTCAATGGGATTATCGCAGGGAGCCATAATCAAAAACGAGATCTACCTTTATTCGCTTTAAACAAGGATCGCTTTTATGCGTCGGGAAAATGGAATAGGTGGGGCAAGATTTTGAGACTAGAAGTATACGTGTGTAGGTAACTAATTACAGAGCGAGGATAGAAGCCCATGAGGTCGTAATGTTACGAGCAAAAATATCCGCCATAGATTTACCTAGGTTTTTGATACGCAGCAAAGCCTGTTCCTGTTTTTGGCTATTCAACGGGTTAGGTCCAGAGGCGGGTTTTGAATCGTTAAAAGATCGCAAAATACTTTCCAGTTTGAATGACCAGCCACCTTATAATAAGGCTGCTAAATGACTTTAATGAAATAGAAATAAAATTTTGTGATATACCGGCGTTTTAATAAAAGGCACCTCGGACGCTGATCGGCACCGCTTATGTCAGAGTCAAGCGAAATGTTCCAGTGGTGCCTATTTTGACAGAAATATGTTAGAACGAGAACTTAAAAGTGATTGAGTGAAGTTGTTATTATGTTGCATTGATTGTTACAGGAAGCTCGAACGCTTCCTGTAACAATCAATAGCTGGAGAAACGCTAACATCTTGTCACCGGTTAACGGATTAACCGGTTAACGATCAATATTCTTTCAGCGTGAAAAATTTCAATGAATGTAAAGGCACAACCAAGATCTGTCAATTTTTACCGACCGTTTGTCAGACGAAAAAGCACAGCTAGTTCAAGTTAATGTTATATCATCTTTACTTACCAGTTCTACCTCTCGAAGGTCGATCAACGGCGCACACTCGAGCCAAGAACGCTGTCCAGCCATTTCGCTTTACCCTTGTAGCTTTTAGTGTGAGAAATGCTTTGTTTACACGTGATGTTTAGTCATAAGCAGGTTGATAATAAACTTCAAGTAATATAAGTTAAGCTTTGATAATCTAAGCCAACTTTTTCATATTCCTCTTGTTGGATACGGTTAGAGAGAAGTTAGTTTAAACATAATTATCGAGCCTAAGGACAACTATTATCTGGAACTAATAAAGTCGTTGATCCTTTTATTCTATTACTGTAGGTGTGCGACGTATTTTAGATAAATTCATAAGAAGCTACCGGTCTGATGTATATCCCGTTTCCAGGAAGCTATCATTTTCGCCAATATTTAGACTTCCTAACCTTTACTTTATACGCATCCTAACTACGAAGCAAGGTCCGTTTCACAACAAAGACCCCTCAACACAAAAACGAGATTTCACTATACTGATGATTCTACACCGAGCAAGCGCTTCTGCGTATGTAATCTAACCGGGAGACCTAAATTTAACATGGTGGCCACTGATTAGTTGGGGAATATACAGAAACGGTGGAAGGTAGGTATGATCACAAACAATACGATGCTCTAATTTCGAAAAACAGATCCATCTAATTCATTTGAAGTATATAATTAATTTTATTTAATTATCCCATGTATGTAGGTGCAATCCATCCCCAGAGATTATATTTTGTCGATACGTAGCTTTATTTACTTACAAAAATTCCATCTCCAACGATTTTTTTAGATTGCGGGAATATTTTGTAAAATGTACTAGTTCCAATTAAGTTTGAATGGAGCCCGCTATATATATATATATATATATATATATATATAATCTATTAAATAAAAAGATGTCTAGAAAATATATGAGTAGCTCCCATAATGCAGTTCGAAATCTTTATCTAGTAATATCGCGTCTATTGTACTTTTGGCAGGTAAGACATTTTTGAATATATCGCACATTTAACCAAGCGGTATTGTTTAATGATTGTCTTTACGACTACCGTAGGCTTCATTTATGTTCACATGTAAATCTGTTCGTGCTCCTCTACCAATTCTGCCGATATACTAATCGGGTCTGCCGGGCATTTTCAGAAACCTACGGTCCTTCCATCAAATGCTAAAACTGTCTTACGTCTAAATTCCACGGTAAAACACTCTATCTGTGCCAAAGTACAGGATATCCTGTCTTAGAATGATATTAAAATATAATTGTTGCTAGAATCTTTATTATTTAGTGCATATTACAGGATCACATTGTTACGATAGAACTGGATCATTTGAAGACAGTGATGGTCACTAGAAAGATCTTCGAATTGTGCTAAAATCATTTGTCCTTCTCCACCCGTTATAGATGCGCTTGAACACGCCATCATTGATACTAGCGGGATCGATATTGATGCTAACAATCTTATGGGACAACTCGGCCGATGCAGACAAAATGAAAAAGCTAGTCAAGTACGGCTTTGCGTTTGCGCCATTTGCAGGTGTAGTTAGGTAGGTAGGCCACGGCTACGGCCATGGCTATTCGAATGCATCAAGCAAAAAAAAAGTAAGTATATCATCACTTTTAGGGAGGAGTACGTTTTTTTCTTTCAATTAGTCCGGACTCTTATTATTAGATATGTCGACTATGTAATAGTCGTTCACTAGCGTAATAAAAGCACTTCGTTCGGAGTTTCCTAACGTAAAAACCCCGAATAGTTTGTTTTTAAGCTTTAATACTATACGTTTCTCCTCGCTGAAGTCTTCGTTTGCTTTTTTCCTTATTCTTTAAGCATTATCTAAACAGTAACCTCATCGCTGGCTGAAAAAAGCGCGTGTGTTATTACAAAAATAACCCAACGCAGCAAAGTTTCATTAAAATCCTATAATTTTTTCTTGTAGAAACATCATAACCGCCATGGGGTCCCTTCGAATTTATTAGCCGATTCTTGCAAATAAAATAGCATCAATAACATGAGTGCATTGGTTTCTTAAGTGTCTGGGGATCGCGCGCTACTTTGAAGTTGAACGGAAAAACTGAGCAGATAACGTAGCAAGCCTTAAGCGAGTTCGATCGATACCAGATCTATCTACCAGATAATCTGACAGAAGCAACAACATTATCTCAAGCAAAAAAAGGTTTGCGTTTTTATAACAGTCGGACCGGAATTACTAGGAAAACAATAACTCTTGCTTAGAAAATCTATTGACTTGGAAAAGCTCTTTCAATTTAACAGATTTTTTTATACGACATAGTCGGCAAGACTCTTGCTTAAAATTAATGCTCGGGCGCACTAATTGTTCTCCGGGAACGAGGAACATTTTCAAGTCCTATATTTTACTGATAACTGCCCAAGGTCTTCCTTGGGTGTTTAGTCCGCTGTTAATTTGTTTAAGGAAGACATCCTCTTCAGCCGCTATTTGAACAAGCCCTCGATCGTACGGACCGCAAGACTGACTAAACTATATGAATCATACAAAGATAGTTGTAATAAAACGCTGTTAAAAAAGGTTTCAGATGATAACCTGGATAGGAGGTTTGGGCTCTTTGTCTTGTCTGCAGATTTGGACACACAGTGCGTAATTTAACGTGTGTTTATACTGCTCGCAGTTTATGATGATAAGATAAGGTGTTTGTCATATTTAGAGGAGGCTGTTCTAATATCGGCGCTCTTCGGTGGTGACAGAGCGGAAGCTGTGTCGGGATCAACTACTGCAATCAACCTGCCAATAACCTTCCCGGGACTCTCCTATTGACTGCAACGATTTTATGCGACTTTTTCAGAAAAAAAAAATGTTGATTTATTATATTTTTTTGAAAAAGCTGTTTTTTGATTATTGCTACGTGCGGCACCTGAAACTTGTATTCAAATTGCATAAGATAGATTTTAATGGCGGATCTGCACGTCCATACACGGCACAAATACACATATAATATGAATGTGAATTACGTAAAGGTCTATATAATGGAGCATTTTGATTTGCAACTATCCGTAAAGTAATATGTACGCTTTGAAATGTCAATCCAAAACAAAAGGTCACGTTTTGCGTGAGCCCCTGCTAAAAAACGCACTATTGTTCAATGTTTAGGGAATTAGTAAAACACAGAAATAGAAGCTACCGAATAGGCTCGATACAAGGTAGCGAAAATAGGTGATCGATTATAGTGACGCGTTGGACGTTTCTTGGACACACAGCTTTTTGTTTACTGATTGTTATTTATTTTTACCTACTGTTGGCTTGCTGATAACTAAGTATTATATAGCAGGTATTATAAGTCAACGAAGCTTCCGCAACGGCTCGATATATTCGTGAGGTATAAGAGAAGATTTTTACAGTTTATAATACTACTTAAAGATGGCTTGCAACGTTTAAGAATAGCATCTTCAATCTATAGAATGCTTTCTACTCGACCTTACGAATTGATCGAAGAGCGCGTTCAGCCACGTTTTAAAAGGGATAATTCTTCCTTTTTTTTTTTGTACAGTTCTTCTGGATTGCATCGCCAGTTGGAAATTGGACATTGGAAACCTTCTGAAGGACGTACGTATTGGAACTTCGCTCTGTTGCCACCTCAACGTATCCATTTTTGAAATCAAAGAGACAGCCTTCCAACGGTAGATAACGCTCAGCTATCAAAAAACGAAAAAATGTGCAAAGAGAAGCGATAGACAGAAGCTGAATTTCTATTATCTTTGAACGTAATCATGCCACTTTTAGAGAACCTGTCTCGCAAAAAAGGATGGAAGTATTATATTTTAGCAGAAGAGGCTATCAACCGATCGTGATCGAGAAGGCAAAAATGATTTGGTACAAAGACAGGAAAAATCGACTGAGGTTTTTCTCTATATAGCTATTGACTAACTTCTACGCATTCACGTGAAGTGGTTGCGTAAGGTTCGATATGGGCAAAGGGTGATGTTACAATGAGATGGATATAGCAGCATTTGAACATTTTTGCTCAAGCTTTTAAATGAGGCATGCGTTGTTTGCTTGCCCTCGAAGTCCGCGTAATGGTATTACGGTCTGTCAGGTTATTCTGGTGAACAGTACTGAAAGTTCCATATTACTGCAAATAGAAAACTCTCGACGGATACAGGCAAGTGTTTAAATTATTTAAGAATGCTAAAGACTCTTCCGTAGTTTGATGTGGCAAAGGGGCAAAGTTTTTGCCTCCGGCTTAGTCACGATGCATTTTCGATCTCTCTTTTCCAGTGTATCGTATAATTTGCGAGGGAGTTTGCAAAGACCGTTATCCATAACGCTATGTTTGAATTCAATGTGCCAGTATTTATACTATATACCATATACTAATATGGGATATTATCGAAGTTAGCTGATATAATATAACAAAGCTTGCTAATCATCGTTAGGTGATCGATTTGGCCACTTCAGAATCAGATGAACGCTGACTACATGTAGGGTTATTATTAAACTGCAATCGCCGAAGGTTAGCTCAGAGAAGATGAGCGTCGTCTGTCTGTGAAAATTAGGCGCAGTATCAGGCGGTCAAATGGGCTTTATTCAACTCGGACATTTTAGTTAGAAATCAGATAGCATGACTGGAATTCAAATTGCATGCGACCCAACGCTTGACGTCAATATGGAACGATCTAACACTCTTGCCTCTTTCTTTGATAAATACAATGTAAATATATAATATATATTGTTGATATAGTGTTGAAGTATCCTCCTATTCCAGGTGGGTACTTAACACCTAAGTCTGCTTCAGTAATGCCAGGTCTGTGATGTCTTTGTTTGTCTAAAGTGAGAAAAAAAAAGCAGATAAGGTGCCCTTTTTTTAGTTGGTTTATTTAATACTTTATTTCACTCACATAGATATTTCGCGCTTGTAGCTTTTTCAATATATTTAGAGTGGCAAATTCATTTTTCACGCAGGCAAGAAGGCCACGCAGGCCTTCTACACAAAAAGAAAAAATGGGCGAAGAAGTGGGCCAAGAGACAAAAGTTTTTTCGTGGTTCAAGTTCTGAATGCGAAAGTTCAGAGGAACGCGAGCATTTTGTGCCAGTTCCAGAGCCAATAGCTGTGCCCGTCCCAGTTCACGTGCCCGTGCCGTAAGTTTAACCATCATCACACGCCATACACTCCGTATTTTGTAAAAAAAAAAATTAGAGACCACATAGACCTACAGTGCGTGCTTATATTTTCACCTACGTAGTGTAAGTTGGAATATTCAATCGTAAACCGTTACGCTCTTGTTTTCGGAGGCTCGTTTCAAGTTCGGATAGCCGACATGACTCACGAACAAGGCAGGCCAGTCGGCTGCCCGGACAAAAATAACGTTTCATACTGAATACCGAAACTCGTTTAGGATTCTGGATACATCGAGATGTCATTCGGATCACGCTAGACTGAGGGAGACCCGTTTTTCTGTTAGAGGAGCTGCATATTTTAAATAAACTGTTGTTGAACAGATGTTCAATAAGGACAGGAGCAGAATAAAAATAAAAGCCTATATGCTGATCCGTGTGCAGATTCTATGGATCTGAATAGACTTCTGAAACGGATCGATTTGTTAATAGTGCAGGCATTGTTTGTCGGCCATTGCCAAAAATAAGGGACAAAATAAATCCCATAAAGCCTGTTAGACGACGCAACTCAGTAGAACTGACTAGGCGATTTAGCCGAAAGAAAGTAACAAGAAACACATAATACATCGGTTAAAATCTCACAACCACTATTCATTACTGGCCGCTCGATGAGCTTCGCGTACGCACACTTTTGACAACCGATCCACAGCATATATATATAATGTCTAGATGCGTATATATACGACCCACAATCGTACGCGTATAGCGCGAACGATACTCGACTTGGGTCTTTATTTCGTTGTACAGCAATCGAGCTTTTGTTTGATAAGCGTAACGGAGAGCGCAACTCCTTATCGATGACGTGTTTTCTGTCTAATTTCTATTATGAGAAACGTTTTTTTTTGTTTTTTCAAGGGTTCATCACCATTATCATAGGTTGCTTCAACAGCAGCATCACCACCATCACAAACCTGCTCCAGAGAACAGAATCATCCTGGTTACCCATGAGGATCATCACAGCGATCCTTTGGAACTTCGGCGGGATGCTGGCAGAGACTGGAGGAAATAAACGATACTGAAGGGACGCTCTCTGTGTCAACTAGGAACACTACCTAAGCGTGTGATAAGGACCGTTATTAACATACAGATCAATCGAAACAGGCGGTAATCCGAGGATATATATTTGCTGTGCTTGTTTACTGTGCCATATTACCAGTCAGATCTAACTCAATGCTATAAAAGTAAACGTGATTTGTTTCTGGTGGCCGGCCATATATCAAATTGTTTAGTTACTGACATGAGTAATGCGGACATCCATAAGGAATAGAATAACATCGTGTTGAGGACCTGAGGGGCAATACCTTTTCTGACAGGCAGATAGACAGCCATCAAAGGTTCTGACATAATGGTAAACGTTTTTAAAAAAACGTTATACGGATCCATTAATCGCCTTGTGTAGACTGTCTCCAAAATGAAACCCTCAATGAAGATCTCAGACGAATACCGATGTATTGTTCTACACTGGAACTGCAAATCCACGTAGGTATTAAAGTTCCGTATTCCATAACCAACCACAAAGCTTTTGTATTTGATTTAATCTATAACGCAGCTGTACTATATATTGGGCCGCTATACATAGTTTATCAATAGGCACACTTATTCTATTTGTTTGTACAATAATTCAAGCCTATATTATTGTGGCGTATACTTTATATTAGACAATGCTAGACAATTTTCCAGTAACTTGACAAAAACAGAACTAAAAAACAAATTATTTGTATATATACATATGTCGATCTTGCACACACGTCTTAGCATCTCTGCTTAATGGTTTTTGTTTGCCGGAAATTGCACGCAGGTAGAAGCTTTAAACCTGGTCCCTGTGATCGCCGCTAAGCCAACTAGCAGTTGACATAAATTTTGACGCTGAAAAGTCTAGAAAATAAGGTGGTTCCCGCATTAGAATTGTGTAAAACAGCCTGAAGCAAAAACACAAATTTGACTAACTTTCGGGGTAATCTAACGAGTTAGCGATCGCAATCGGTACTTAGATGCCTAGCTAAAAGTATATAAGATTAGCTACTCAGCGTTAGATGTACTATACAGTAATTAGTGATTTACGTTATTTTTGTAACAATTTTTACGCTTCAGCTACTCAAAATATGTATCTCTACTGTCTATGATATTATCACTACTCATATAGAAATAGTTTAAGTATATTGTTCTCCGTTAAGCAACTTTTTTAGCCCCACAAGAGTACCTCCAACATAAATCAAGATTTTCATCTTAATTAGCATTTTCAAGTGGTTTCAACTGATTGATTAATTAATTGATGTTTGCTCTTTATTTTATGCGGAGCACAGCGGGAGCAAATGAGGAACACCAAAAGTAAAGGCTCAGATATGGAAATCATAAAAAAAAAATGTAGATGGCTGTATTTAAAAAAAACAATGGTCCTCATCTACTTTGCTTTCACAAACGCTGCTAAAAATTGACCATTTTTCTTTAACGCGATACTAATCCAATACAAACAGGTTACGACATCGCATGCAATTAACCTCTCCCTGTACCGCTCAATTGTGTTACAGAGCACTGGTTTTGCTGTAAAAATTATCTAAGTCATCGATGGGAAGTCAAGTCACCCCTTTTTTTGGGTTAAATATGGCGCTTTTTACCGTCAGCTGCCGGCGC
This sequence comes from Varroa destructor, assembly GCF_002443255.2. Taxonomy (NCBI): domain Eukaryota; kingdom Metazoa; phylum Arthropoda; class Arachnida; order Mesostigmata; family Varroidae; genus Varroa; species Varroa destructor. The sequence goes on along the minus strand of NW_019211455.1, from coordinate 37,839,026 downwards.
CACCGCATTGGGCGTTTCCCATTGGTGGCCAAGCGAGCTCATTGTTATTGTCGTTGGACGGAATGAAAGACGGCGGAAGCTACGCGTTCACTTCAACTGATCCACTCTGTTGTGAGCTTCAACGAATCGAGTTAGCTATCGTCTCAAGTTTTACACGCCTTCATCCACATCATTTATTTTGGGCCCTTCATTGGCGGGCTCCTAATCAACATTAGTGAAATCAATAAACTGGGCGCACAGTGGCTTCAACGGGTCGATGATGCCTCAGAACAACAAACATCCGGCTGCCAACGATTCATCCCTCGTGACTATGAAAAGTGCTTGTGGTTCGTCCATATCATATCAGTAAAAGCGCAAGACAGAGCCAGCAATTCTGTTACTCTATTTTTACTATTGGACAGTACTAATAGTAGGTAGACGGGTGGGGGTGTGCGGGTGTTCGCTGATGAATTTTGCGCTACCCTTTTAAGTGAAGTTTATATATATACTTTGCCTTAATATATATGTACATATATATATATATATATTAAGGCAAAGTTTAAGATAAGATAAGCAGTGCTATCAATGCTAGCCAACATGACGGATACGAGACAAGCAGATGGGCGGTTAAATATGACGCAAGCTGCAGACTGTGTTTACTCAGTCATCTTCCATTTTTGTTTTGTTTTGGATATCAGTATAACGACGGGTGAAGTTTACGCACACCAGTAGTGGGATTTATATAATATAATTAAAGGCAATGTATTTCCGCTCATCATCAGGAGAGTGTCGTAGGCATTGTTTTGACTTACTACATTGTTACAGATATGTATGTTTGTATGTATTATGTAATAATGAGTTGAGATGATGAAGTGTGTACATACATTTCGCATATAAATAAAATGGCACGTAGCTTGCTATCACTATATATATGACCTCGGAGGTCAAAGGTAACTGCATATAAAACTAGTCAATTGTACCGTGGCGCTCAGAAGATAGCGCTTGATAATACGAGACACGAAGACTTAGCTAAGAAACTCATAAACCGACCACTGTTGCAGCTTTGTTAAATCGCTATGCAGATTATTCAGATTGGGGGCTGTCTAATAGTCTACCTGTGAAGAAAACCTCTTGTTGTTTGGGTTTTAAAAACACAGTTTTTTTTAAAGTGAAATAAATGGTCATTCAATTTTTTTTTTTTAAATAATTACCTTTATCTGGTTGATTGCATTTTGTGTTTGATCTTTGAAATGCTTCACCCTATAAAATTTTTGTTCCTGTAAATTCGGTAAAAACGTTTCTAGAAAAGCACGCGTTTTTAAATTATTTTCTTTGGACGTTTCAAGGGATGCATTTTTTCTATTAATGAACTAGATATGAGCGCCTCATCTCGAAAATGAATCGGATACATTTTTAACCCCAACTTTATTGAAGTGCTTTGGCCAGTAATGACTAAAATTCGAAGTATTCAGCGCTTCTTTGAGGCTAACAGGCCAGTAGAAGAAAAATAGTATGAAAGAAATTTTGTTGACAAGCAAAAGTAGCGATTAAATCAATACAACATCTCAATTTCCTATGCATTGGCCGAAATCTCTAAACATGCGAGTATGTGTAGAAGTGTACGCACACCTTTATTTGAAAATCTTCTAGTAACTTATTTTTTGATGTTTCCTTCGCGAGATTTCCTAGTAGAAGTTCAAGCTGCAAGACTTTGTCAAATCGATGAACGTCACAAAGTATGAGACATTTACTTTAATCTCTTCGTTTAGCATGCAAAGCAGATGTCTACTTAACCGGTACATAATCGACCACGTGGTTTCTCGTAAAGTAGCGGTTTGAGTAAATAGATAAAATGTTTGGAAAGCAAAATGAGCACAGTAGTACGAAGGTGGTAAGTGTTCTTAATGGCCAACTTCGTTCTTGTGTCTAACAGTGCTGCGAGACCTTCGTCACTTCACGAGGCGTACGACTTGATAGCTCTGTCGCTAATAGCTTTAAAAGAACGGTCTATTTAATAGCACGTGATCCAATACTACCTGCCACATCATCGCCAGGGTCAATGTTCACAGTATACAGAATATACATTCAGTTTAGATTCGTTCTTTCTATTCGCTCTGGAACATTTCGGTGTGCGTTTGCCCCTCTCTACTATCGACTGAGGATATTTGTTTCGGATGAAGCGTGAATAAAGCTAGAGTAATGCAGAGCAAGTTGTCTCTCCTTCCACGAGGTACTCCTTTTTTATATTTGGTTGTGAAATAAAAATGCCCTCGAAGGCTGAGGATCTAAAGTGGAAGCAGGTCACGCCTTTCTGAGTCAAGCGAAAATAGCCAGCGGAGTAGTTCGGAAATCTGTATTAATGGCCAAAAAGTATAGAGGCTACTAGCTTGGGCCCTGTTATTTGACACACACACACACACACACACACGCATGTTTGAGGTAAGGGAAATTTAAAACATTTCTGTCTGAAAATGAGCAGTGCTATACATCACTTCACGAATAGGGTTTGAGATGAGGGAAGTATAGTGAGCCTTGAGCTGAAGGCTCTGTCGAAACTTTCTCTTGTTCCTTGACATCAGCGTGCAGGGTAATCAGCAGCTGGTCTCTACACCTGGCGGCACTCCTCAACTGGCTTGCTCTATCCCTTCCGTTGCCCTCGACTTACGGTTCGACCCATCCTGGTAGCATAGTTCTTTGCATCTCTGTATGTACAATATCACACGTCGTCGATCGTGTGGTATTAACGGCTCATCATCAAAAGCCAAATGGCAGCTCCTCTCCTGAATCTGTAACGGCTTCTCGAATAAGAAGCATTATTTGAACCGTATATTATTCATTCAACTTTTATCCTTCAAATTGTGTCGTATAGATTTGGAAGCGCAAATACTAGATATCGGCCTTGACTATCGACAGAGAAATTACAGCTTAGATTCAATATGTCGGTTGAATTAGCAAGTTTAAGTAAGGGATCTATTCATTTTGAAAGTGGTTGGGAAAATTCACTCATGGCAATGCGTAGATGCAAAAACAGATATATCTAAGGTGCGATTATAAAGTATAGGATCGTATAGGTAGTCGAAGGTTAGAGCCTGATAACTCGTATGGATGTTCGATTTCACCGATTTCTTAGAAATGCGATGCAACAGACGTTTTCTGCTTAACAGATCTACGTCAAGTATTTACGTGATCTCATAAGTGATACGTTTTTGTTCCACATTTGCGCACGACCATGATTATACTAACCAGACATGACAGAACGGAACTATATAAATTCAATTCCTCTGATTAATTACATAATAGGGCACGCAATATTTCCATTAATGTTTTTTGTACCATAGTAAAACATGGTGAAGCAGTTATTGTGCTTCCTGTAATTTTATATGCACGAAAAGCCTGTTAGTTAATTACTATGTATTTATACATATGCTCAGCTGTTCTCAGTGAAAGCAAAGTACGTAAAGAAGCGTAATCAACAACATATTAGGTTGAATAGGACATGAACCATTTGGCTAGTACATTTATCTTAGATTATTATTATTATATCTTAGGCACCAGCTTGCTTCGTATCAAATGGCTTTGATGATGTATGCTTTTCACAAATCTACTAATAACGGAGACTATACAGCCCGAATCCTAAAAAAAAAAAGGCTCCCCGAACTAAAGAGAACCGAATGCTGCTTCAAGTCGAAGAACCTTGACGTGTATATATGTATCTACTGATTCAGTACGGATTGTAGTTTTATTTGCTCTATTTGCCGTTTGCGGAGCTTTATTGGCTTAGTTATTCTCTGTTGTTCAATACTCGCTGAAAGAGTTTGCTACGTACTTTAGTTGGTTGTTACTTACAGGGCGGTTATGCCGAGCGACGCTTTAATTCTAGGAAATAAATAAAGTGACCGAAAACTGGTTCGTCAGTGTGCATATCTAGAAATAAAGCAACCTCTGCTTGCGACTGACTACTCGATTTAACGGTACTGACAATTGTATTTTGATGAAATGAAAAATGCTGCCAATGAGTACAGGTCATTTTGCATTGGCTCCTACTTAGGTCAACTTGCTTAACTATGTCTCCTAGCCTTAGACCTTAAGCCGCGCACAGCATGTGTCTAATCAAGCCCATAACTGAACGAGAAGTCTTCTAGACTGCGTTAGCCTTCTCTCTGGGACTTCCGTAAAGCGTGTCTTGACTTGAGGCCATCGTATTGTGAATAGGACAAACTGGTAAAGGCGCGGCTTTAAGAAAAGGGAACAAAGCGTACTCGTACAGGACAGGCCTCGCACGAGTAGCTCGTATGGTGGTGGTGGTGCTGCTGCTGCTGCTGCTACAGTGCTGCCTCACCCAGGAATAATGGGTCTGCCGTTGACGCACACTGTCATCAGCAGATTCTTTTCTGCGCGTTAGTGCGCCCGTGTGTATGTTTGTGTGTGTAGTATATACGTGGCCTTCTGTGAGTGACTAGTGGCTCCTCCTTTTCTTTGTTCTCCTTCTGCTGCTGTCGTTGCTGATGCTGCTCCCGCTTCGTCTGCTGCGCGTTGAGGCTGCTATGACCCATTGGTCGTGACGAGGCAAGTTGGGAGGTAGAAGAAAACGTCACATTTGGGGGTTGTACACGAACCTCAAGAGTATTTCGAGGGGAAGGAAGAAATGCCCAGCAGGGAGAAGTGGTGCCAGGCTAGGATTACGACTAAACTGGCCGCGACAGCGGCGATGGCGGATGTTGCTGCAGCTGCTGCTACTAGCGTCGTAGCAACCGTCTGTCTAAAATGGGTAGAGCGGGTATTTGTGTACGTGATACTACTGGCGTCGTGCGCGAGCAGCGCTGCAGCCATCATCGCGGAGCTGTGGCTGCGGGCGGACGAGGGTTCCAAGCAACCGAAGGACTAGGCCGGGACGGTTCAGAACGCAGCACTTTCCAACTTCGGATGCCCAGTCAAGCTGTGGGACGGGACGAACCTCCTGCAGAGGACGGTTGGCAGAGAGCTGTTTTGACATGCACTTGTTTCCAGACTTCCTTTTGTCGAACTTATCTTCCTTTTCCGTCCTTCCTGGTTTCCTGTTCTTTCTTTACCCTTTACCCTTTTCCCGCCTTTCTTCCTATCTCTCTCCATCCCTTGCGAAAACAAAAATAACCCGGCAGCATAGATCTGTCCCCCTTTTCGCGTAACGAGCACCCCGCTGTGTGTATCACTTTTAAATACATTCCTTAGTATGCAGGGTCGCCTGACAAAAGCGAACAGATGAAATAAAAAAACTGGGTGTTAATATCATTACTAGGTTGAAATCCAAAATGAGCCTGATGCTTAGATGACATAAGCGTTTTTGGTTCCTAATTAATAATCAATTCAATTAATCATTTACCTGGGTTCGGTTACATCTATTATTTTCACTATTAGAACTAGAAAATAATGGCCATGACGCATATGATCCGTACGATTTGCCTGTTATACTCCGTTATACATATATATATATATATATATATATATATGCTCGTAATAATAAGCTGTCTTCGTGATAGCTTCGTGAGTATGCCTGTTTCTCATAATTGTGATCTAGGATAGAACCCGTGCTTACACACACGGTTCGTTGGGCGCTAGGAGTTAGCCATCTGATGGCATGATGTAATGTCTAATGACGACGCCGGACGTAAAAATGAAAAAAAACACGAAAAAATAACTCGAAAGATTTTCCATTAATCGATGCAGTCAAAAGTTCGAGCAAATCCAATAGACTTAAAATTATTTTTTGAGCTTGTTGGACTGTAATGATGCATTTTCAATATGTGTTAAAGGTACCCTTCTTTATTTTTTAGATACTTGTTTAAGCATCTTGACAGTTTCCGGATAGTCATATGCTTACCATTCGCGTTCTTATACGTAATTTTTGCATTGGTGGCTTTTCGAAATAAATTTACAGTGGCGTATGCTTTTCCACCAGTTGCCCTTTTTTAGACGTTGATAGCTCCGTAACCACATCAACTTAGATCGAAACAATAGACGGGCTAGAGCCAATGTTGGCTATTTCCTTGCTCGATCGATGAAGCAGTTTAGGCATGGCGATGAGGTCTGGTGTTGTCCTGAAATAAGCGGACTGCCTGCTTTCGCTTGCCATGCCAACGATCTGTGATTCTCCTGAACCCGAGATAGCGGGTACATGCGTTGTTTCATTTTGGGCGAGTATCTCGTAGTAGCAGACACGTATTGTGCTTTCACTTAACATCCTTTTGCAAAATTTCTTCACAAATTTGCGACGGCTTTCCGCAGAACTGTGACCTTCAAAGAACAAAAACTTGACGACTAGCCGTCAATTCTCAAGAAAGATGCTTTTCCTTCCAAACTCATTTATCTAAGAATAAGCTCAACTGATTTCATTCACAGGTTTCAAGAAAACTAGAATATTTAAAAGCCACATTTCGTCTGCTAGCGGCGCGAAGTTCAAAAGTTATTCAGCTTCAAACGTCGCCGCATTACCTTGTAGCAGCCTAATATTTTTGTTATTACTATTATGATTGTTGCTATTATTATTGTATAGTTAATCAAGGTTGGTTAGTAGAATTGGATAGAGATAAAGAAGAAATAGAGAATCGTTTACATTTCGTTAGTATAATCTAAACACATCCTTGGATAATGTATGATTTTATATTTTCTTTTATGCTTCGCAAAGCATTTAGTGGAACATTGTTAAACTATAATAGCATAATGCTAATATTAATAATACTAAGGACGTATCTTTGTAATCGTGTAGCATATATTACCCGCATGATGTATTATATAATTCCACTATAGTTCTGGAATAAAATGGCCTTTCACCGCTACACGAAAGCTGTGCAAAGTAAGTCCAGTCGTCAACTTATGAGGGACAAATTACTAGATGTCCTTTGACACCGTCACAACCGATATGAGACCGTTTATTATACACACACACACACACAGCCATCGACAGCATAAATGAATGCGTCGGTTGATCGAGAGTGTTAGCAGCTGCTCTAGCCTCAATGTTTGCCTTGTCTGAATACACAGCAGGTCTGAGCCTACACAGCTTTTATTAAGCTGGGTGTGTACTAGGTAGTCGTTTACCCTTGTCGAGTAACTCCTAAACAGGCTGCCAATAGACAAACCAAATAGGCATATGACCAACACCTATAGTAAAAAACACTGTTTAGTTAAGTTATACTGTTACTCACCCGTTTCATGGTGATTTATTATAACATGTAGTAGTTGATGCTTACTAATACTATGTAACTAACAGGTGTCTCGCAGTGATTATATCGAAAAGATAAAGCTTTAATAAAAAAGAAAGGATAATGTTTTTAGTATAATCGGAGCCGAATTAAAATGTTGTCCTTTTGATAGCTTGATGATCTATCTATATGATTATATAACTGAATAATCTTGAGTGGCTTCTTGGGGACGATTGCCAGATTGCCACAATTGACCCGTCCTGGTTTTTGACAATAGTCCGATCAGGGATGTATTGTATTAGTCGACAGAGATCGGACTACTTTTACGCATGTCAGTTGCGACTGATCAGGCCAGTTCGCTATCGGTCGTCAATATAAATAGCCCACAAACTATACCTGTGTGCTTAATTTTAAGCTTTTATATAAAGGGCAGCTCCAGGTAGCTTTTGTGGTATATATGTGTGTGTATATTAGCCTGTTATCTACATATAGAAACATGACTCATATGAGCTGAGCGTAGTTCATTGTTTTCAAACCATCTATGGCACCGAAACCGGGCAAATATTAAAACTATGTAATCTTTCATACACATTTACAATGTGTCTAATGACATGTTTCCTACTAAGGTCAACAGCAACCGCAACGATGCGCACGGCCAGACAGAAATATCTGCCTAAATAATAACTGAAATTTACTAAGCTTTAGTTGTTACAGATTCGTTTAGCTATGATATTTCGAGAGCACTTTTTAGTTTCTATCTGTGTAACCTAATGAGCCTGTAGACTGGCCTCGTGATTATTCTATTCGTAGATGCATGGTTCTAATATGCGACGTTTAAAAAAAACCTATTCTACTTATCATGGATTAAATTTGATGTATACGAAGATAAAAAGGCGGACTCAGCACGCGAGAGACGTATGCATATTTGTCATCTTTTCTACTCGTTTACACCGAGAGAGTTGACGCTACAGAATAGTTGCACATGATTCAACGTCTTTTTTCCGATGGTCGTCGTCGCTTAGACGGTGGGGGCAATACCGCAGAGAGTCAATTACGTTAGCGAACGAACGAAGGGAAGAGGGGCAGTTAATAACGTGGCAGTTCTATACTCGAACCGCTGTCCGATCGAAGCAACCTGGTCTTTTCGTACGGGTTTCCAGTGATTAATTAAGGCCTCATTGCTCAGACCTGTAGATCAGACCCGGCTGGTTGACGGATATCAGGCGAACTTACCGTACTTGGAGAGGACGCCGGCTCGGTGCCTTCGTGCAAGTGATATACGTTACCATTGGTCTTTGGCCAGGCGTAGTAGGCTAACGTTATCAGGGAGGCGACGTAGGTGGCGGCAGTTGCGTCTATCTGCGCTGCTGAACGAACGAACCAACGAACGAACGAGCGAGTGAGCGAGTGAGTGAGTGAGTGAGTGAGTGAGCGAGCACGCAGGTGGCAGCCAAATTCGGCCCCCAGCTGGCGCCCGCCCGCTTCTTCCGCAGTCTTGTTGGCTGTGAAGTCCAAGACGTGGGTCTTGCTTCTAATATATTCTTCTTGCCTGCGCTAGAAGCGCCAATTGCTGCTGCCATTGCAGGCAGCAGCGGCAATAGCAGTAGTTTGCCGGCACACGCTGGCAGGCAGTGGCAGCACTAGCACCACCGCACAGCCTTCACCGTTGTTGGTCTGCTGCTGACGCTTTCCAGTGCTTGACTTGTTTGGTACCCGCTCCCCCTTTCCGCGACACACTACCCACTCGCACATACATTCGGGCACACCCTGACTCACTAACACAGACACGCAGCCAACCTATACGGCCATACTCACTCCTTCGTAGTTCTTATTTTGCCTGTGCTGCCTCCCGTGGCGACGATGCTTCAACCACCAACATCACCGCTGCTGCAAGTACAGCGGGGGCAGTGGTGCCAACAGCACGACTACAGCTGCCACCCAACCAGGAGGTTTGCACGGTCTTGCAGAGGATGGCACTGGCCTTACAACTCTTCAGTAGCAGCAGCTACAGTACGAGAAAGGAAGAAGCAGCAGTAGTCGTAGTAGTAGAAACGGTGGCAGCAGGAGCAGCAGCTTCGACTTGTTTCCGCTACTAGCCAACATCACCATCAGCGGCGTTTTGGCGGCAGCTGCCTTCTTTCTACTACCTTCTACTACAGCTGCGTCTGCCTCCAAGACCACGCGGCTGTCGGGCGACTGGCTAGTCAACCAGCTCCCGCCACCTATTCGTAGTCTCTGTGAGCCCAATTCTTTCCTTCTTGGTTCGGCCATGTTCCCACCTGCCTCTCGAACTCGCCACCACTGCTGCCGCCATCGTCGTCGTCGTCTTCGAGCTTGATCTCGCCGACCCGCCGCCCTCCGCCCGAGCCTGGTGCCCTTTTCTCCCCTTCTCCCTTCCCTTTCAGCAGCTAGATCCTGCGATTAGGGTTTACGCGACATCTGCTCTTCTTGCAGCCTGTTTGCCTAGTCCCAACGGCTGCCTATAGAGAAATGCATGTCAAGACACCTCATACCTGAGCTTGAGCTAGTGGCGCCCAATGACCAGGTCGAGCCCTCAGAGACCGACGAAAAACATCTGCAGAAGTTCAGTAACTACCGCCTCCAAATTCAAGGTGAAGCTTGAACTGGAACGGTGTGACGTAACTTATGTAGCATCTTGAATGTACCTTGGTAATGGAACCAGAACCCTCGTTGTCTGTACTACAATAATCGGCTTTATATATTCTTCTTTACTAGAATATTAAATTGCTTTTCCTGGGTAAGTTTTTAGAACCATTATTGGTAGTTTCTCGGCCGATAACCCACAAGCATATCGGAGCTATTTTAACTACAGAGGTCCTTATTAGAAGCTTCGTCAATTTTCTTTAATCTATCTTGTTTTCGTTTTCGGAATCTGGAAAAGCTGCTGACTAATCACTAGACCTTTATGGCAGAAGACTTTCTTTTCATGTCCATGTTAGCCAATATTATTTAACTATATTTTAGGAAAAATTAGATTGAAGACGGAAGGCCTAATTTGGAAGCATTTAGCATTGGGGCGACAAATAATAGTAATAGTGTACTTTAAAAGGTTCACAGTTAAAGCCTATTATAATGCAACAGGTTACATTAGTGTCTTCATTTCGATGAAGTCCCAACACGAGCGACACGATTAGAGTAGGTATAGTCTACAAAGTAAAAATTGCTCCCAAACGTTTATTTAAAAAACCTCATTTATGCGGCATTTGAATACAAAACAATCAAAAATATATAACTGAGAGCCAATTTAGAGCTCTATCTTACTAGCCTTTTTTGAGAACTTCAGTCTTAGATAACTGTTTCATTTAGTATTACCTATTAGTTAACTATAAGGACTTACATTTACACTGATCGGCATCTGTCGGGGGGGACGGGGGACGGAACGAGTCACGGTTCAGAATGGTTTGATATTTTGAGCGGATGAAATGCCGACGGAAAGCAGCCGATTACAACTCTTGCTAGCTTCATCGACACTTCAGGTGATCAATTGTAATGCCAACTCTCGTAGGGTAGAGTGAATGTCACAATATCGCCGACAGGTAACACAAGCAGTATTTTGCTGTTATCGAGTTTCGGCTCGTCATTCGCATACGGTGTCTATCTCAAAATTTTGCCGTAGGCGCTACAATTCTCCCTCGATATTTGTCTGGCGGGGGCAATTGCGGGGACGCTGTCGGTGACCGCACCACAATGTCGCGGCCGGACAGGCGATAGCGAAAGGAATGGGAGAAGTGAAAAGTAGATAGAGGGATGGAAAACTCTATAGTTCCGCAAACAGCCTGTTTGCTGTGCTGCAACATAGAAAGTGAGAGAGAGCGTCGATTTCTTTTGGGTTAGTCGGAATTTGCCGCCCATCTTAGTAAGCCGGTTGTCGGTCATCTATCGCTGCTATTGGTGCAAGTGAGATCGGTGATCTCCCATCGGCACATAGGGTTCTTCATCGTCTTTGAGTGGGATTTGTGAGGGTTTAGTTGTTTGAGTGGCTAGATGTTGGTGGAAGCTAAGACCTGCGTGACCCCCATCTGATCTAGATGCCATCCCTCGCTTTGCCGTTGGCTAAAGCCTCTCACCCTTCAGCCTTCCGGCGCTGCCCCCGCTTGTTCCCTTAGAGTGTGCCACAAACACCATTACCGCCCACATCGTAGCCCTTCGCCCTCTCTCTCCCTTTCTTTCTCTCTCCCTCTCTCTCTGTGTTTCCCCCACATTCTGATGTGTCTGGCCACACAATCGGCTGGCACTGCACGTGTCGGCCCTTTACGGCTGTCACCGTTTGCCGCGCGTCTGTTGGTGACTGCCACTAGCTGCTGTTCCCCTTACAACAACAGTAGACCCCCGTTTCCAATGGAGAATCGGACGTATCACCGCTCCCACTCCCCGTCTACCCGCAGCTACAAGCCCTAAGCTAGCCGAGCAGCCAGCCTTCGTCCGGACATGTATTCGCGCGAGCCTGCCGATCTATACCTTATAGGCCATCCCTCTTGACTCGACACCTGTACAGCATCAAATATGCTGGATATCTTGGACAACCAACTGGTTAGCAAGCATATGCCAGTCCCGCTTGTCTGTGAAGGCTTCTTGCTTAATGGTGATCGACACTTTTGGGGTTCCCGCTGGAGCGTTGCTTCGCCTGAGTAGCAGCAGCAGCAGCAGCCTCTATTCGTGGCGATGGTACACGGAGCTGTTCCTCACTCCCCGCAGCATTGAGTGGACTAGAGGCAGCCGTCTCGTCGAGTTGCGCTATGGCTTAAGAGTGGAGGTGGAAAAGGGGAAGGAGGAGGGTAGTCCTGACACTCTCTCCGTAAGTGAGTCGTCGCTGTGCGCACCCTCTCCAAGAGCCAAGCGGCACATCGCAACCAGCTGTTCTTCAATTCCTTGGCTGTCACACGCAGTGTGCGGCGCCAGAAAACTCCATAGAAGGAAAAGAACGTGTCCCGAGTGTAGTAGACCGTCGAGGAAACCGGCCCAGAGCAGGCGGCCTAAAGTGAACGCAACTGCCTGCTGACGTTCTACCAGACAACGGCCGGAAGTTTGCTGCACACCTACGAGTTCACGATGCTCACATACAGGCGGTAGCTGTAACAGGAAGAACAGGATTGTTACGACATGTAGCAAAACGCGCTAATCCGTGAAAAAAACCGCCTAGTACAGTAACGAAACAGAAAAACGTATATGGCACAACTGAAAGAGTGAATCCAACTAGCACACTAGTTAGTGCATCCCGTAGGCCGTTGGACTAAAATCCGGAAACACAGGTTACAACGCCATTAGTTCTGAAGAACAAACCAGATCTGACTGAAAGGTGAGCTCACTTGTTGTTTTTTTTTTCCATAATAGAAGCAGCATGTAAGATTCGATTGAAACATGTTTCAGTGCAGTTGAGAATCTCGCAACACCGAGCGGTAAGCGCTATTCTAACTACGGATCAAAAGTCGTTATTTATTGAGTACAAAGTGATAATAATAACAAAAATCAAAGGGGGTGAAAAAATTGCGTCACGGATTAACGTTGTCAGATAGCCCTGACAGAAGATGATTATGGTGTACCAAAAAGTGCGAAAACAGCTGAAAGATATCAGCTTAAAAGAGTTATCAAGGAAAAGAGGGAAAAGTGCAGTACCCCAGACTGATGAAACATTGGGCCAAAGCTGCCATTTTTCGTATGTTTAAAAATTGATCTTTTGATCACCGGAGAATCTAGTCGCAATGCTAACTCGTACAGTAGAGGAATAGCGCAGGCGTTGTATATATCGGGTTCCGTTTATTACTTGGGGGGAACCTAGTCATTTTTAGTTTTGTATTGTGTGATGCATGTCAACGACGGCAGTGTCTGATGCCGTAGCTATTTACACATTGTAATGTTCTAGTGATATAAGTTTTCGACAGGCCCTGTCCCTCTAGTGAGTATATTTTCAACTTTATTTCGTGTCCTAAAACGCATCGGTTAGACTGAATTTTTACACGGTTTTGAACAGGCAAATATCCTGTTATAAATAATATTTTTAATTATTTACACAGCAAAAATGCTTGCTAACAGAATGATCGATTAGTGTGTTGATAGAATATCCCTGATGAATTGCCCCACTGAAGCAATAGAGAATCGGGTTTACGTATATATTGCAACGCGAAAAAAAGGCTACCACGGCCAATTTGGCAGTGTTTAATTACGTTGTTTGTCACAATAAACGCCACTTTGCAGCCGTTCGATTTTCTGTATCCCTGTTCGTTATTACTACGCTTCTTTATTAAACCCCGACCATGTCCCGATCCTTGTCTGATCCATGTTGGTACAGATGCGCCTAGTTTTACTTAGCTGCTGCATGAAAATGAAACAGGGTGTTTTTTAGTTGAACCCGAATTCACCGGAAAATTAACAACTTTCCTGATCCCCAGATCAATAGGGAAAAAAGAAAAAAGAGAACATTCATTTTCTCATGTGGAAGCTAGTGCACGTATATTGAGGCTGAAACAAGATTACCGTAATTGTACCGTATAGGAAACAAGTATCGAACGAAATCAAACTCTATACGGACTTTGCGATTACGAGATTTACGACGGAATGACCGAAATTCTGGCCCATATCCGTTAGATAGTCCATAGTAGTTGCTTCCCAATATGCAAACGTCTGTTTTTTTGTATCATCATTTATGCGGTAAATTTTATGCGGAAACGTTAAAAAGACGATATACGCACCCACCTTTCCTGATAGGTCTACAATAAAAAAAAAACATGCAAATTATGCGTAAAGGAAGTCCTTGCATTTTTACATGAGCACAATACGATATTTAAAAAACAGTCGTTTTTATAAGTATTACGATATTTTATAGACAAATAAATGAAATAAACAATAACTGATGTGGGATGAAAGCATAGCTTGATGAGGCCTTTTTTTCTTCATCATCAATGCGTCTGTAGAGGAAAAAAACTGCGGTAGTTGATGAATTAGAATCAAGTGGAATAAATTGGAATTGTCGATTTACGCCTTATTCATGGCCTAATGTTTACTATTTTCTAGTTTCTTTGCTACCGCAAGTCACACATTGATGGCTAGAACAATGATTCTGTGAAATTTTTCGATTTAAGAACATGAAGTTTATTATCGAAGTGCTCCTGCAGGGAGCCCACTCCCTTGAATTACTGGTTCTTATTGGTAATGATGATGATTATTCCTGAACAAGTTTGTTATACTCTATTCGGTGAAGCCTAAGAGAGTGTTATTAACTAATAAGCAACTATGTGTTTAGACGCTTTCAGACATCAAAGTTCTTGTGACATATGTAGCATTGGAATGAATGTAAAAATTTTAAATTCATACTATGTACAAGCTCAGACAGGCAACCAGCGGATGGCGAGAGGTCAGTCGCTAAGTGCAGATAAGTACGTCTGCCTCTAATAAACGCAATGCGCATGCACCGCGAGGTAAGTTTTCTTTACCTGTAGTGAGACACGATTCGTTTTCCTGCTACGAAGTTGACTGCATGTACATTGCCAAATATGCATGCTCTATAGTATTACCGTACCCTGTACGCTTATATTAATATCCGTCACATTATAGCCAGGGGGAAATATGAACAATTAGCCCAGTCACAGGCAGACGGTTAGATTGAAGTTGGAAGACTATTCTACAAGATCATGCTACTACTGTTTTTATACGAATTTTAACGCTGTACGATAACTCGTGCCCTCCACGACGATCCATGAATTCTCTTTTTATTTTAGAGAGTGATGCTGGAAGCGATGATCTATTGGCTGCATTGTTGTTCGAAGCTACTTGACCTTATACATCGATGGGACGGTTACTGTTATTATCAAGCGCCCACGATTGTCCTGGGTGCCACAAACAAAATTCACCAATTGCAGACAAGCAATCTTCAGACTACCCATTATTATGCCTCTTCTCCAAACATCCAAACGCCGGCTGTGATTAATAAAATAAGCAGAGAAGAGTCGTATATAGCGTATATATTTTTGTCGCTTGGTGCGCCAGTGGTTGAGATCGTCTTAGCAGACATACAATCTAATATTCCCTCTGACCTGTTATCTTCTACATCAGGTTATTCGTTCTCGGACAGTTACCCTCTGACGCCAATCCGAGAAGTCTTGGTACAAGTGATTTTAACTGATAAGTAAAAAATATTATCCGTTGTAAACGGCTCATGTCCGAAATTTTCTAAGCACCGCTGCGTCTTTCTAGGTGCACTTTGCACAAGTTAAGAAAAAATATATTTGTTCTAACAAAACCAATCAAAAACATAGTGCAATGTATTAAAAATTAGATGTCGGCTTGGATTGCTACCAGTGGGGGTCATAATGATTTGTACTGATACTAAATTGCTGTGTTGGCTCATTAACGTATTCTGCGGTCGTATTAAACAGATCTATTCATCATGAACTAAGGAATCGGACATGATGACTTGGGAAAGCTAGTAACTAGATGAGTTATTTGCGTGTCTTTTTTTCGGAAAGTGATATTGAAATTTGGCTAGATTCGTATCCGTCATCACTACCACTACCAGCACAATCCCATGTCTGGACGCCCCCGCCTCTAATGGATTTGCTTTTAGTTCCTCACCTATTACTTTTTATTATTATTATTATAGCTTAACATGTCTTAGGCCTTTGAAAAATGTGTCAGGTGCCACCTTGAAGCTCAAATACTTTGCCTTGTGACTTATTTAACACCATTTTCCACGATGTCTTAATACATATTTCCTATTGTAGCGTTTTTCCTGTAGTTTATTATCGTCAGGTCACCTCTTGCGTGACTAACCGATCTGTAACCACACTACTGAAAGTACGGTTTAGAATAACTATTTATTAAACCGTGTATGATTTCACAAAGTTCAGTTTTACGCTCACTTATAATTGTCCTTAATGTAATGTAGTGCTCCTCATCAGTGAGTAACAGGTTGCGTTCCGTTTATTCTGCTGACGACCTAATTTTTATAAGGCAAACTGGCGAATTGCCTTTCAATGCAGACATCTGCCACCTTGAGGAGGAACTTACATCCTTAGGACATCCTTAAAACTTTTCAATGTTCCATTAACATAGCAGACACCTCAGTCAACACCGATCGGACAGTGGTTCAATTGAACTCATCTGGAGTATGTCTTGGCGCAATGTTTAGAGAATGAACTTGTCGGCTCCTTAAATGTTATGCTATCTAATCTCCCCTAAATTAGGGTTTCTTCCAATGTGTACATTTATCGATCTTTTCTTCAATCTTCTGACAACTACGTACACATGGTGGTTTTTCCTCAGCATCTAAATATGGTATCAACGGTCACTCGGATTGTGTTCGCTCTGTTCGGGCACTAACTCTTTTCTATAGTACATACGCTCTAAGTTTGTTGTTCGACACACAAATCAATGTACACATCCACGGCGATTCAAGCTACCAGTCCGACGAATGACCATAGAACACTGCTAGCTCAATGCATGTAGCACAGAAAATATATAATAAATTCTCAGAGTTATCAACGTACACCGTATAAAACCCGTTACCCGCTCATAGTTCTTAATATTTATTAGACGTTGCTCACAATAACTTGATGTCAACGCTAATTTCACTGTTCCTATATATTACACAAGACTGCCATTTGATTAGTAATTGGGCTCGGTTTTTTCGAACCGGCCTAAGGCTCAGAGGCCTTGGGCCAGTTCGAATAAAGTTTATTTGAATTAAAAACTAGCCTAAGTGATGCAGTCGGTTTTAAACTGAAAATCATCAAATCAGGTAGACAGGTTTGATATAAAGCTTGCTATGTTTTCCGCCATTTTCTACCGTCGTAGTAATGATTCATAACGAGCAACCCTGTCAATTTAGCTTCGTTATGGGGATAAAGTCTATCGGATAACGCAATCAACTTTGTCCGGCAGGAGGATCAAACGACCATGGCGACCTCTCAATCACTAATCGGATGTTACAGGCTGGATAGAGGTGACTACAGTTCCCACCAAGCCAGCCAGTACTACCAGTGCTACTACACGGGAATTTTTCAAACTAGACATATATCTTAGTAATCGGTAAAATGAAACTGGAGCAGGCCATGATTCCACCTGCAAGACGGAGAGAAAACGCTTGTTTAGTTAATCAGCCACGATCTCACCTCTACTTCACGCTCCCTTTGGAAATTCAACGATTCATTTGTTCGGAACAGTTAGACTTCGCCACACTTAGCCGAAACGTGCACCGTATGCATACACGTTTTGTACTACATCGGTCTGCGTGCACTCCTGTCGTGCGCCTTTTGGCTGCGTCGAGTTCTAAATGTTTTTTTCATTTTACGACAAACATTCTATTTGTTTGTCAATAACAAGATTTGTATCATTCACACTTCATGCAAATGCTCAATTGCCGATCTGTATGTTGCATGGAACCTGCACAGCGGCTCCCGAAGGTAATAAGGTTATAAGATTTTCGACAGATAAATCCACTTAGCATAGGCATAATATTGCTCAAGTTTATGGGCTCGAATAAAGTTATCTATATATATCGGCGAAGATTTATATATATATATATATATATAAATCTTAGCCGACTGGCACGTGTCAGCTCTAACGAAACGCTCTTTTCACACGAGAAAATCATGTTTGCTAGTATTTTATGAACTATGGTTTCAACTATGGTCTACATTAAGTCGGTCCCGTAGTCACCTAGCTCGAGTATACCCAGTTAATATACTTCTTTATAAGCCAACGGGTATTAAATGAACAAGATTAGGAACGTTCATTATGAAAAGTAGTTTACAATAGTAAGGCCGCGGACTTGGCCAGCTAATTTCAATGTCCTATAGCAAAATGGAAATTTTGCGTGCTTTTAGCTAGAGGGTTTACACAGAATTCAAGCTTACCATTAGTTGTGACAATTAAATATCCGATCGGCGAGTCTCTCGTCCACGTTTTAGCTCGACCACGTGTTGCGCATTAAGGGAGACTCCCTTGATCATTTCCAAACAGACTATGGATCTGAACGGATCGCATTGTTTTTATTTGCTAAGAAATATTTTGTGCCTGAGCTTGTTGTTGCTGTTATCGTCGGTATGACCCTGTTTCAGCCTACCTTTATCCGCGACTATTAGTTGCCTTCTATCGTCTCCGCTGAATACTTCCATTTCTGTTTACTCTCGTGAATTCGATTCTATATTGCGATCTCCATTTTTGCATAGCTTCTAAGTTATTATACTATTTCGATTCTATATACGCTGCCCGACACGGTCCAGCCTTATGTACGACTGGACCTATGAACTAGAGGAATGCAACACCTCACGCTATTCTTAAGGTTACTTAAACCATGAAGGATTATAACTCCTTCTTTACGTTATTGGAATCAGGACTAGCTGTTCGGGCTTAGTATTCAAGCTGTTGCTTGTAAATCATAGTTTTCCGATGACAAGAGGGCTCTCGAGGTGCAGTACGGGTGTGTGCTTCATCTCAACACCGCAAAACTTATTTTAACAAATAGCCAGAGACAAACCTGAATATCCAGCTTATGATACATCAACCAATAGTGTCGTCATATTTTGCGACTAGTTAACACATTGGGCGCATCTGACGTCAGGTGTCAAACCCCTTATGGGGCGGGTACCCAGTCGCTCTGTGTGGTGCACCAAGACCAAAGGTTTTGTACGGAAAATTTTTAATGATGAAAGTAGAGCATAGATGGCATACCGGGTTATCTATTGCCGCAGGTATCTATAGCAAGCGTACGGGGCATGTGGGAGTGTACAGAAGCAGGTTCCGCTGTCTACGCATAGGGCGTGCCAACCGGGTCATTTGTGAAAGAACACGATGTGCAATGCATCATATGTGGAAACTTGCCGGTAACCTTGATGGCTCGTATATCATACAACTATCTTATAATACTGTGGAACTTGCAAAATTAATCTTGTTATCAATTGTTGTTGTTCCTTTCAGTGACGCAGATAGCAAAGAAGTTTATCATAATGTTCGAAACCGGATATCTCAGCCCTAAATAGGAGACAAAGCAACGTTAGGCTCAAGGTCGACATTGCGTGAGTGATGGACAATCATGCAAACACAAAGCTTTCTGTTAACGATGTTAATGTTGTTGTCTAAGATGAGCCAAAATGGAGACACTTACAGTAAAACTACTTACTCGATTATTGAGAGCTGATAAATTCAGTGGCTACTCTGTTTTAGTATACGTTTATTGAGTCCGAAGCCTTCGAAGGTATGCTCAGACGCGACGCGTAATTACTGCCGATAGCAAAGCCTTTGTAAGAGGCCGTTTTAGCGCTCCCTCCTTCGCGAAGCAATAGCTGAGAAGTGTAATGGTGAAGTCCAAAAACCGTGAAGGGTGCGCGTGAGAGATTAAAGCCGCGAGCGGTTTGATTATAACACGCGTCATGACCCCCTCGGAGGCGCTCTGTGTCCGTTAGGTTATAAATCACTGCAGCATAGTCAAACTGATTGTCGAGCTCTTCAACTGAAGATCAAAGTCAGCCGCGGCGTCCGCGTTGCTGTTGGATCGCAGCATTTGCCTAGCTTTACGAGTCGATATGAAGTGATCCGAGCTGACAGGCAACTTGCCGCCCAGCCAGTGCTACCATAGCTTTATCTGTCTCTGTATTTTCGAAGAACACTTGGAAGCTTCTCTATGGTTGTTTCTCGCTCTCTTCCTTCATCCCGTTTGAAACTCCGACAAAAATGGGTTCGTTTGGACGGCGCTGCTTCGTGTTGTGTGGGTACGGAGTACGAGGAGGCACAGCGGTGTGTTGAAGCAGCTGCTGCGGGCCTGCAGATGGCAGCGGGGCAGCTGGCCGAAGGGCAAAGGGATGCGTATAGGGGCTAACGGAAAAGGGGAAAAATCTTCAAGTTGCGGCGGCAGTGGTGGCCTCGAAGGCCAAGAACACCTGCTGCAGTCGCCGCATTCAGCAGCTCCTGTACTCGGGGAGCCATAGGAGAGGTTCGACGGGGCCAGCTGCGCAGCTGGTCCACGCCGTCAGACTTGTGCCTGGGCTAGGGCAGCCAGGGATTGTCGGCTAGGGGTCCTCTATCACATCTGGATTGCCCCTAGAACGCGCGGCTGTTACAGGCGCCGGCCGACACCGACCGACTCCGTTGCTCTGAGCCAACAGCTGCACACTCTCTTACTGCACCTCTTTCTTCGTTTTATCTGCCTCTATCCCACGCTTTTACCAACAGCAGCAGCAGGCAGGCAGGCAGGCAAACAGGCAGGAAGGCAGGCAGGCAAGCAGGCAGACAGGCCATCGCTTGCTGCTGCCGCCGCCGTCGAAGGGAACCTCGTAGCAGGAGGCTACAAGGCCTCAAAAGAACCCGCCCATTGGCCCAAGCTACCCCCAGCTCTGCTTGCTCAGCCCCTAAATGGCTGTTTCCCTGTTTGCCTGACTGGTGTAGAGCCATTGCTCCTGCGTTGAGGCCACTACTACCACCCTCGCGACTGCAGCAGCAGCAGCAGCAGCAGCTTTTTCTGGCGGTAGTGGTGCTAATTGTGTGCAAGCCAAGGCCAATAATGGCGCCCCTATGTTGTAGGAAATGGGGGCCAAGAAGGATGATAGCAGCACAAAGGCTTCGAGAGCTCGCGACAACGTTGCCCACTACCGCTGGTTCGACGTAAAACCTAAGACAGATGAGTAATCCTTGTATCCTTGGCCCTTGGACACCCCCTGGAAGCTGAAGCTTGAAGCTTACTATCCAAATTCCTAGGCAGGCTTCCACTTGAAAGTCCCACCCATATCAAGGGCTCTTGGTCAGCCTGTGGCATCCCTATTGTCTTTGTCTACGTTCTAATAACGCCAGCGACGATAGGGAAGGTTTTTTCTACTGTCTTTACCATCGAAGGCCCATCTTTTCTGCTGTGCGACTCTCCAATCTGCGTTTAATGGTAGTCAATTTGAGACGCCTTACCCTCTGAGGTACCGTCTCACAGTCGAACTAAATAGAAAGGCAAGCGAGGGGTTATGCCGTCTTTTGCTTCACTTGCCGCTAGTAAATAACTGCATATTACAACTATTTCGTATTATAGTCGTAACAATAAGAATACTCTTAATGTGCCTCAGAGTGAAGCCGTGTCGTCGAGTTCACCATGACCTTCTATTGCAGCTAGTTGTCGACTTCCATAACATGCGTAAGCCATAGTGACACTCGACTAAAGAAGGGAAGTCAGCGAAGACTCGAACGCTGACATATAAATACAATTATAGCAATACGCACACAAATACCAAAAGCCTAAAAACGTAGACGTAATTAATCAGGTCAACTCGTTAGTACGAAGGGAATCCTGGGAAATATTATATGATCCAAAACTGCATAAAAATAAAATCCACGTTAATAAAAACACATATATTTGCTTTCTGCTACATAATTCAATATCATTTTGTGATGCTCGCAATGCGTCATAGATATATGTTAATTGAGATGTGCCATCCCTTTCGTTTGTTACCCCATCCCTAGAAAGTATCTTTCTGAGGTTCTCCCGTTCAGGTCACATATCAATTCAAAAATCTATCAACTTAGTCCGACTGCAAGTTGAGAAAGTTCTTCTTTGTCTATAGGGTCAACTCGACCATCTACCGCGGCGCCAAATCGTATCGTTGCGTAATAAAAAAAACCTTCGGAAAAAGAATGATCAACACGTGAAGTATCATTCCTAACATATCCCAGATCGACATCAGATTCACTACGTTTACACTAACCGTCCTCACTATCGAGCTCCAGGAAAAAGAATACGTCCTGTCTAAATTAGCAAAATTAAGGGTAGACACTGCACACCCGAATACCTCTTGCTAACTAATTTACAAGCACTTATCTCGTGATACATCAGTGGTGGTCTCTATAGAAGTAGGAGCATGTCCTTTTCATTTTCCGTTTGCCTGGAGCCTATATAGAGAATTGGCGAAAGGTCAGCGAATCTTCTGCTACCGCGCCTTCACCGACAATTACTTACGGAAAATTTAAATGCTAACTAAAACTGTGTCGACGAGGTAAATTGTGGCAAATCATTACTAGAATTATTAACATGGGCCAACGCGCGTTCAGCTCGCGTTTATGTTGAGAGAGAATAAATACGAGAGCACTTTTTACGAGTTTCAGATATATCGAAAATATTTTTCTGTTTTCACAGTAACAGTGCGACGATAATGGCCAGCCTGTTGTACCTGCTGCACCGTGTTTCTATGGCAGGAGAGGCTTTTTGCTGCGGCTTAACTTCCTTTTGCGTATTTTTTGTTGTTGCACTTCAGAACTGCAATGGGCCTGTACATGAAGTTCAGCGAAATGATCACAATGCGTGCTTCTATCCACTCGTTATCATTATTCGTTCCCTGTCGTGAATCCGACCCTTGACCCAGCAGCAGTTGGTTAGCTCTGTTCAGATTCAGGTGTGCTCAGCCGACCATCCCTGGGCCGCTGGGTAAACCTTATCGTCCGATCGCCACCACTGCTATATCTACTGCTACTACTAATAACATAATAGCGCTATCGAAGGACAAAGAATGAGTCGAAAGCGGACGCTTCAATGCCCTACTTGCCCAACGATATTGCAGCCCATGAGGACGACAAAGACCGATTGGCCCTTTTTAGTTAACTTTGACTTATGGGAATATCATTTTGATTCAAGATACAGGAATCGATCAGAAGATTGGGTTCGAGATAGAGTTATGGTCGATTTCGTGCATTCGGATAGATAAACACTCGCTTCTCTATGGCCAGATCTTGCTCGGGCTAGTCCATAATAAAAAAATACAATAGACGAAATACCATGGCTTCTTCGAACTGGGGTAGACTTGTGCATGTAAAAGATTTCGACCTCTAGCAATCAATAATATTTAGAGGTTTTAGATGTACGTAAGACGTCATAAAACATCACCATATTTTCTCCTAGCACTCAGATTAATTTTTGTTTGTACCTTTCGTATACCTGTGATAGCTACTAAATACTCTCTGACCAATACCGTAATCAAGCAGCCCATTCAAAATCGCATCTAGTATCTTATGTAAGTTGCGAGCGATTAACTGGACTTGAGCCGGTCGTCAAGTTTCTGCTCTACGTTTTTAATACGCGAACTACCGAAGAACTATCAGCGTTTCATGAAGTAAAAACAGACATCGGAAGTACGCTAGTTGTATGCGTCACACGGATTAGCTCGCGAAGTTAAGTAAAATCGAAAGGTCTAGCACGTATGAAAATCGCTTGTGTCCCCCCATACGTAAAGTGACGTCGTGGTGGTGTCTAACGGCATACGTACCGGATATGAGGTTTATACCATTCGGATCTAGTGTCGCTGGTTTTTGATTGAGCTCTTCACTTTGGCTAAATGTGAAGAACACGTGCAGTTGTTCTAACCAGAGTTTGAACCCTGGGTAGAAGGTTATTAGTGCGTATACTGTTGAACACTACTCGAGCCCAAGACATACAAGTATTATAGAAATAGGTTTTTTCATTTATTGAAACGTACATTAGAAGCTTGGACCTTTTGACGATCATCTGAACTAGTAGCTACTTAGCTAAACCAGTAGATTTCGTGCATGGCGGGAGATTTACTTGGATCGTCTTTTATTATGAAAGCCCTGATCGATCGTACGACAGACAATTTTTAAAGTCGAAAGCTCTCAACAAACAGCTGTTAATACTCTCTGTGTGGGCAATCGAAGACGAGTCTTTCGTTTCACAGATCTGCAAAGAATCAGTAATTTCTTCATAGGTTGATCTTTCCAACTGGTAAAACTAGTTCGCTATCCTGTTTGATTCGTTTGGGAAGTAGAGTGTGGAAGTACTATTTCGCACAACCGTGAGAACCGGTCCTATCATCCGTAACGCCTTGGGTTAGCATTAGCTTCGTTATTGAAAGATGGGGAATAAAGCAGATGAGCTGACTCGCTAGCAGCCCAGTAAAGGTGCAGACTTTCCAGCATACGAATACGTACTTGTCTGGATGGACAAGTGATTGGAGCGTGACTTTGATAGTCAGCTTCCATATTACCTTTGCCCTTCTATCCTGCATGAGAGATTTTTACTATAAAAATATCTGAATATTAGCTGTTATTATGATTACTTAATATAGACATTGTATATTGAAATTGTCACCCTCAAACTCTAAAGTAACTATGGGACTATGTAAGACAATGATAGCAAACAAGAGCGCCTTTTGTCATTTCATTACATGTCGGCTAGTGCAGAAGTCCTGAGCAACCTTTCAAACTAAATAAACAAATTATTTTTTTCACAAACATATTATCAAGTACCAAGAAATGCAACAAATTACAGGAAGTGATCTAATGTAAATTATAACCGCGCTTAGACATAGGATGAAATATAACCTTTTGAATAATGTGGCCGGATACAGGACAATCGTAGTGAAATTGTGCCCTAACGATCCTGATTAACGAAATATATCTAGAGCTAAAGAAAGTCTATTAAAAAGATTAAGCCCTCAACATTGCTAATGCTTAACTTTCTAAGACCAATTTATTATATTCGTTCGGTGAGGAAAGAACGATTCTGACCTAAGTAGCTGCATTGACCTAGAGCAGATATATTCCAAAGCTTACACTGTTTAGCTTTTCGTTGAATGGCTGCTTTAAAGCTTAGCATGTCCGCCACCTGATCCATACGTTGGGTATGTGTGCCTGGTGTGCAATAAGCGACCAAAAGAACTGGTACCTTTCTACTGAGTTCTGATTCCCTACGCACGCCATCCGAACAGAAGTCAGGAGAAACAGGAGCGCCGAGAGAACCATTGAGTATGTCAACCAGACACCCTAATCAATCAAATGAAATTAATGAATCTAGTTTCTGTTAATTGTATAGGCAGAAATCGCTAATTTATGTTCGATCCGTACCTCTGCCGAGTCAGGCCTGTGGTCCAGGGCGACTGCATAATCCAAAAAGGTATTTTTTCTACGTCTTCATACTGTCGTTTCTGGTATTAAACGTCCAACAATGGAGGTCTATATACTATCGGTCGACGCAACCTATATGTCTGATCAATTGTCGAATCTAAGGCGAGAGTCTCAATCTAGTTATTTGTTTGTTAATATTTGGTCTGCTTATGCCTATTTGGAAATTCATCAGGTTATTTCCTATATTGAGACCGCTCAATTGCTCTACATGGTCGTTGGTCGGTGTTCATCTACGCCCAAGACCGAGATCCTCTAAAGATTAAATTGACATTGCAATAGCTTGAACAGAAATATTTAGGATCACATGTGCCTATTTTTTACACGATGATTTTACCTGTGTATAACACACAAACAGCTGTTACTCGTTGTTTATTAAATGCTGTAGTTATAATTATTGCATTGTAATTGTATTACAAGCCCGAAATAGCTCAAAACGTTTGTTTCGTTAGTTCGGTAAACATGAACTCCAGTATTGGCTCAATTGTGTCGGGTCACTGACAAAACATCCATAGGGGCAATACAGCCATGCCAATGGAGACCATCATAAAAAGGATGCACTATCAGAGAGTAGGGAACGATTTAAAAGGTTGTTATATGTACCGTGCATATCTACTAGTCACTAATTCACTTTTACAAATCCTCTATTTAGTACGCAAATAATTCAAATCAACATATATTAGTCGGTAGGAAGAAATTACCATGGAAAATTGGCAAGGTTAGTGTATGAATAAGATCTTACTGGACTTTATTGAAGATTTCCAAGGAATAAAATTCCCCATTACCAACATCGTTCAAGTTTTATATAGGTAAGATTTTCACGTACCTACGAAATGCAACTGCAAGATTAACTTATATGAACTCAATGAATGACAAAAAAATATTAGGCCTTAGGAATTAAAACGCCGGAACTTGATGGTTTCAAGTTTTACTGTTGATTTTTAGGGATTTCGTCGTTGTTTGCCTCAATGCAGGTGCAGTAAATCTTTCAAACGAAGAGGACGTCTACCTTTTATTATGCTGAATAACGTGACAAATATTTGGATTTCGCTGCTGTTTGGGTTAAGTAATACTGCGTAAGAAAAAAATCAAAACACAAGGAACATAGGAAGCAAGCGAAGTAAGTAGAGTATGAAAAACTTGACGGTAAATAGTGTGTGTATAGGGCAGCACAGTTGGGAGAACCTCCGGAAAAGTTAGGTTCCGCTGTCTGCATTGTTGTGACATTGTACATTGATTTGTACTTTTTATTTCTACCAGCCATAGAGACCATTCAAATTCATGTCAAAATGAGTTATCTGAGTTGGGTTAGTCTCGAAGTGAGATTAGTTTCGAGTAAATCTTTAATGTTCGAAATCTTATTGAATAGAGCGCGCGGAGCGTGTCCAAGCTGCCTAAAATGTCTCTATCCGAAGGGCTTTCACCTGTGTAGCTTTCGACGGACTGTGGCCGGCTACCGAAGGTTCCCCTAGATATCTGCGTTTACCGCCCGATAGGATCGCTGGTTTGCTGGTCCGTATAACGGATTACGATACCACCGGCGTCGCAATCTATTCTATGCGGATCTGATATTTATATGACTTGCACAGAACGAACGTGGTTCTTTACAGAATATATTCGTGCGTTGCCGCTTCTCGCAGCTGCCGTCGGAAGCTGCGAGAGCCGCTCTGCGTATTAGGGTAAGAAAATGCGGAGATCGTAGCGCTTAAGTCTGTCTGGCTGGTGTAGGCGCGTCTGGCCTTTGTCTGGTGTCTGCAGCCGCGGCTCTCAGTTCTCGTAACTGTACCCGTTCATAGCAGCTGCTGCTGCCTAGTATGATACGGGAAGGCTATGAGAGGGCGACGTGATCATGCAGAGCGTCGTTACCGCAGAAAGCTTTGGCAGATTGTGTAGTTGGTCTGGCCGGTCTCAAACCGACGTAAGAACCGGTGCAACAGCGGTACCGCTGTAGCTGCCGCAAAATGGCAGTTGGCCACGACGCCAACAGACATTGAGATGAGGCCGAAACCAGATGAACTGGATGTAACGCGGATGTGAGTCTGGCAGATTGAATCTGCATCTCGATGGAATAATGTATAACGGCAACTTCTGCGCCTGAGCAGCAGGAGCAGCATATTTTACGTCCCCGATGAATTGCCTCAGCTGTTACTCCCGACTATAAGAATATAGTTGTAACAATAGCACCGTTACAACAACAAATTATGATAGCCACAATTATCACTGTTAATGAAGCTGTTACTGAGAATGTCGAAAAAGGCCGTTCCGGGTAGACGAAAGCGTTGTCTGCTTCTCTTGTAGCTATCTTTGCCCCCGAATAAGCAACTTATAGACAGGAAAGCCTTGTAATTAATATAATGATATCTTCATTGATAAAAAAAAGAGTACTTGGTAAATGAAAAATATAATCTCCAGAGCTGTGCGTCGTAAGGTGTTTTCGTCGCGTCTTTTAGTCCAACGCCGTAACGCTCAAAACCCACATGAGAATAATAGGATAAAGCCAGTTGTATACTATACTGTACGAATAAGATAATTTTTCTTTTGTTTTAGCATTTGATTGTATGCGGGATTTTAATACATTCTATTTCCCTTTATTTATATTGATCATTGTATCTAAAGCTGAACTCCGACAACGCAAATCCACATCGGTCATATGCCTCGAGAAACCCCCATGGAGAGTGATATCACAGTAGCGGAGTAATGTTTGGCACTTGTATCATTAGACCTACTATCTGAATAGCTGGACAGTTGTTCTCAGATCATTTACTACCGGTTTCGTAAAATCGTGTAGATGATGAGGACAATGTATTATGGAATGCAAATAACACTTCAATATCAGGCTTTGTTTGGGCAGTAACCCTTGTGAAATAGTTTTTCAATTGGTGTACTCTATCTAAGGACCAAATCTTGCAACGTTTAAACGAAATCGATGTTGCACGTAGCTCCTTTGTTTCGAAGGCCACATGATTGTACTGCATTGCTGATTTAACGTTAACATTATACCTATTCCTGCCGGTCAACTTGGTCCCTTTCGGCACGGTGGGACTGGGTATACAAAATGTGTAGGTTGCAGTACAAGCGTCTACAAGTGTCTAGGCGATTTGAGGTGTTCAGGAGTTAGCTCCGCTTAGGATCGTACCTACTTCCTTGTTTTACTAAATTGGTTTTGTTCTCAACACTCGAACATACTGGGAGGGTCAGCGAATTTACTGCTAACCAGAGTCGTATTCTTAGATGCACTTCTTTACGGACAGTGATCTATGCAGGAACTACGTGACGGATGTGGATAATATATGATAAAAATTAATGGATTTCGGTAAGACTGTATACTGTATGTAACATGCGATAATTGGATTATTTAAATCTTTCCTGCTTATGAATAGGGAAGCTATAAAAACGCGGAAGATCTACGCCTCTGAAGGTGTCGTCAAAATTCATATGTGTCTTGTAATTGTCTCTTAATTTACACTGTAAGATATGGCGCAAGCGAATACATCACAGGTGTTCACGTTCCGAAACCTCATTAGGACTCATACGGTTTACACTAGGCTGTGAAGGAAGCTGCTAGGACACGTTGGTCGCTGTTCTTACGATGTTTAAGTAATCACTAGAAAAAGCTATCAGTGGAGTCTTAATAACGTGAGATAAGCCTGGTTGGACTGCTACAGAATTTTTCATAGGGCTTAACTAACCTTAACTAAAAAAAATTACATCAATTAGCAGGACTATCTGGTCCTTGACAATTGTATTTAAAGTAACTGTTTAACCGTTTTTTCTATGGCTTTCTACGATTGCAGGGTGAAAATGCCGGATGCCACTGCTAGTGAAGGTGCTTCAGAGCAAAGGCAAGTTGCCACGCAGGTGGCGAAGTCACCTAAGAGTCATCCTCAAGCAGCTACTCCTACACAGCACCTTAGCAAATCTCCATCCAGAGGTAAGATTTGCACTGTTCTAATTTGGAATTAGAAAATATATATATATATATATATACAAACTGTGAATATATTTTTTACACACCGTTAAGGATTGATGATGCTTAGCAAGCATTAGGCAACGTGTCCGTTGGAATTAAATTAGGCTTATTTGACTTTTTTTAATTTTATACGACTGAAAAACTGACGCAGACAAGATACACAGATTTTTTTTTTATATAATAACGGGTGCACATTATTAAATATTGCTGTAGGAGGGGTTGAATTTTAATAGAACTTTGTATCTACTTCTTTTTGGGTCGAGATATACATTGAGACTTCTGCATTAAATCGTCACTTTGAAGCTTAATAGCGAATATAAGTAAAAAAAAAACAAGTTAGAGACCAACTGCGAAATAGGGGCCTTGTGATTTGTATCCATAACTCTATTAGTTTACTGCTGGAATTTTCATGCCTTTCTTTGGTTAAATTCGTTCAGCCACCTATTTATCATTCCATAAGCAATTGGATTCCAATGAATTACTAAGTACTCAACGTAAACTGGCGCAATCCGTATATACAGATATATACTCAACTAAACTTACGTTTTTCCACTGTTATCTTCGCTTTTAAATACTGTACACTAAATAAAAAAATAAGAGCTAAAAGAGGTTAAAATCAAAATTAAGAACCTATTAAAATATAATTTACTTGTCCACCGGTTTCTGAACTAAGCTTTCAGAATAAATACAATCTCCTCGTTCTCCACCAATCGAAATAACTTTATCTGCGAACAGGCGCCTTTCGCATGGGGATTAAATTCTCTAGTTAAATGAAGAAACTCTGTGATTTACTAAACGTTAGCATGCTAGCAGGCACTAATAAAACTATATCAGTGAGGAGCGCCAGAGAAAAGCGAGAGTCGAGGAAGTATAAGTTGTCCTACTGCTATTTTACACGCAGATCTAGTAGTACTTAATCAATATATGAAGCACGTGCATCTTAAACTCTTTTCAGGACAATCCCCTTCTCCAGAACGTGCGAATAGTCACCGACTAGAAAGTAACCGAACCTCTCCCAGCTCGACATCGGATTCGACACCTTCTACAGGAGTAGCTGATGTGCAAGGAGGCGTTACTCCAGGAGGCCCAGGACCAACAGGAACTTCTTTAGCAAGCATACCAGGAACTGGAAGTGTTCAGAAAATCAACAAGATTCGGCGTGTTTTCACTATTATCAGAAATTTCTGCGTGGATGTGTCCCCGTCAGCTGGTGAAGTCGCTACGAAGTTCATCTGCTCGCTTGTGGTACGAGCTTTTACAACTCATACATCTGTTGTTATGCATGCTAGCAATGAGCCTGCATTCGAGCTAAACATATGACCCCAAATGCGTTCGCTGTACGATTTTTTATTTCCGTTTAAAACAGTAAGCATCTATGTGAAAGATTTACTTAAAGACAGCTTCCTTTTGACCATTAAAAAAAAAAAAAAAAAAAAAAAACTCTTAGTTATGCAACTATCTGTTATCGATAGATATACGTAACAGGCATAAGACTAAAATATACAATGAACCGACGCTCGTATTCATGGCCTGAAATTCGACTTATGATAAGTGTGAAAATGATTTCAGTGTGCGACAATCTCGCTCGAGGAATTCCGATGTCGTGTAGCGGAATTAACTGGTCTTCATCTGAAAGCGTTTGTAGTACCTTTTCTGCGAGCCAATTTACCGGTATTACAGACACAACTGTTAGCCCTTGCAAAAGCAGCTAAACAGTCTTCACTCGAGTACCTCAGCACACACGAGCACTTTCTCATTGATGGAGGCACTTCAGGTGAACCTCTTGAAATCTTTGAGCAGCTGCCACCTCGAAAGAGAATGTATACAGAAATGTAAGTAAACTTTATATTAATAGAGATGTTCTGCTGTATTGAATTATTTTTATATATTAGTTTGCCTCGGCGACGAAAAATGCCACGGAGCTATAACAGTTTGCAAAATTCATAGCAACTTGCCTGTAAGATTCGTTCTCACCGGTAAGCTCTTGTAGCTTCGATCCGTAACAACCACTGGTTAAGTCAAAACCAATGCTAAATCTGGTTTACAAAAACGTTATATCGATTTGTGTTGATCAAAATCTTAAACACATATCAACAAGTCATTAGTTACCTCCTTCTTAAAAGTATCGTTCGAGAGGATCTGCATATTAACGTAGTAGCGCGGTAAACTTAGGCAGACGGCAAATATGCCATTGTGCCTGCTTCACCCTACTTCATCGGCGGTAATTCATAGCCGCATAGTACATTGCAGTCCCGAATTTTAAGCTACAATGCGAAGAACGGAGACATAACGAAGCTAACCAACTTTTATATGTATTTTTCTTCAATGAGACGTGAATCTGCCAAAACTTGTTAAAGATGACCTCCAAGTACTACAAAGAATCTCTATACAGAGATCGTCGGATCCTATTTATGTCTCTAGAAGCGAATAGGCCAACTTGTAGAGAAGGGCAAAGACGTGAGGCTTTTGAAGGTTTAGTTGGAGATCATTCAAGACGTTCCAACTGTGCAGTCGCTTTAGGCGATTGTTCAGTCAAATATCGGCCTCTCCAGGGCCTGCTTCTTCTACGTTACACAGGGTGTCATCGACCGCGTATGTACAGTGATCCATAGGCGTTCAGAAGAAATGAAATATAGATGAGACAGACCAAAAAAAGAAAAGAACTGAACGCCTTATTGGGTAGCTCTCTATTCTGGCAGAAGTAAACCGAAGCCATGTCATTATTCTTTAAAGTAAAGCGTATTCGATCAGCCAAGGACTCGCGTCAGAAATCACAGCATCGGCCATTAACCTTCATAGCAAAAGACTGCAAGGCACAGAACCGTACGGGGAAGCTGTACCAAGTAATACCACTAGACTAACTTTACTCGTTCCAGGCTCACTACGTACTAACGTCAACCTATGCTGTTATGTCAACCATTTATACCTGTTACTTGAATATATATATGTATCCCGTTATTCCGTGTTCCTTTTCAAGCACTTTCAGCGACTGCAATTAGTTGTAGCTCATCTTACAGAGACCTCTATGCGAACTATCTACATACGATACAGATTGTTGACGGATAAGGCAACGTTAGCTTTCCAATGATGGCAGTGTCCGTAACGCAACACACCATGTTAAAAGTGGGGCTTAAAAGAGGGATCCAATTGTCAGGCAGATGTGTTATCCGACTTTGTAAGCGGCGATATTATTTTGTGGAACCTGATATGAACCGTGCTTGTTGGTCTAACTTAAAGCCCCTCTTGTTTTCGAACGCACACCTCACATTATCTGTTTCGATGAAGATTGAAAACCCAGTATTGATCTCCTTCAGGTAGTCGGGCTTCGCAATGAATTTCCTCAGAACGTGTATTACTGGTTACGTAGGTACCTAGAATTGATTTAAATCACGTTTCCGTACAAAGAACAATCTATAAGCGATTGACTACAATGTTTTGTTTTCTCTTTATCCATGTGTCTC
Source organism: Varroa destructor (assembly GCF_002443255.2). NCBI lineage: Eukaryota > Metazoa > Arthropoda > Arachnida > Mesostigmata > Varroidae > Varroa > Varroa destructor. The sequence continues at coordinate 37,806,543 of NW_019211455.1, read as the reverse complement.
ATATGTGCAGACAACGAACAACGAACGCGGAGCCAGGTAACAAACGGACGCGCGGAGGGGAACCTGAAGAGGATCCCTTCGATGCTCGTCATTCAGAAGAGGCATTACAGAACGTCAATCAGGTACATAAGCAAATGGTTAGAGATTTCTTAGTAGCGCGGACATTTAACACAGCCTGATATATGCATATAAGAGTAAGAGTCTTCAAAGTAGACATAAAATGTTGGTGTTACATTTTGTGTATTTGGAGATACTAAGATTAAAACGATTGTAGGCTACTTGTCCTATCATTACCCCAGAACCTACTTTCTAATGTAATAAGATATACAGTTCTGAACTGTCCATTCTTTCAAGCCAGATGAATGGTAACCTTCAAGTAAACAATGCTGCCTGCAATGTGAAGAGACGGTAGATTTTCGGATCCCATACAGTTGATATTGATCTTATTTCCGTTACAGATGTTGGATTGCATTTTGGCAATGGTCGATAAAACTAAGAAAACGCTCTCGCTCTTACGAAAACGTCAGGACCCGCTGTGGAACATCCGAATGCCACTTGAGTTGGAACTTAAACGACGTATTATCCCAAACCCTCTGCCTCACTATGACATTGGCCTACTGGACGTCCGTCGCAGAACCGGTAATCAGTTCCTGCTCTTGCCATTGTGACATCAGTTCATCATAGTAGCTACTAGAGTAGCGTTTTGTTGAGCACTTACGTAAAAACTAAGAACGGACAAATGACCATACTCGGGACAACTGTCTGTTTGGGTCATTTTCAGCACTGTTTTATTTATTAATATGATCTTAAATGCAATCGAGTTTATCTAAAGCACCCCTTTTCGTTAGCATTCGCTCTCTGGCCCCGCCGATTGAACTGATTTTTGTCTTCTCCGCTAGAGTCTGCTCTTTATTTATATAATAAAGGCTAAGAAATAATCTTAATGTCTATATTATGATTGCACTAGTGTATTTCCGCTCTGCTCCTTCAATTAGTTTGCAGTTACCACTTTTTTAGTAACTTTTATCTACACCATTTATTTGATTAATATTACATATAAAGCGTCAATAGACATGATTGAGGATGTTAGGCCTCTCATGTAGGCTGGTAATACAACGCTTGGGAAATTTTTTGATGTCACACCAGCTTGCAACTATATTAATCCTTGCATATTTATCAGTATTGTTGTTTAGACGGAAGATGCTAAATAACTGCTATCATGTTTAGAGTTCTGCAACTATTTATCAAACACAGCTAAGTTCAATAGAAATATTTGTCAGGAAACAATTCTGGGCCTTGTTTTTATTTTACATACATGAAACCTTTCCTCCAGGCTGGAAACGGCTCCGTTTACTAATAGGCAACGACGCAATATGCAACGTCACTAATCGAACCACGCAAGTATATGCAGTTTTCAATGGCCTGCCGTTCTAGATCTTAAAACAGTCAGCTCGTTTCTAACCTCACTTGTTGTCATTTATGTGATTCGTTAAATTTAAGGAGGCCAATTAATAGAGGCATGATTTAAGACTACTTAATTCGTCTATAAATTAATACTTTCTGAGTCATCCCTCGATTACACTGCCAAGACAATTCTGCTCGATTTGGCCTTCCAATCAAAAATTATCTTATAAGCGTCGGGTACAGGTCCGACAAAATGCTCTACGTGCAATATCTGAAACGCCTCAATTGACCTCGTTTAGACGTTCTTAGCAGCAGCACACTGTCTCTGATATCTTTAATCTGTATAAAATTTTTCAAAACTCCATAAATTCAGGACGGTAGCTCAAAAAAGCTACCCATTAATTTATTTGGAAAATTGCTCTCTGCCTACTCTTCTACGACTAGAACAAATATTGTATTGCAAATCCTGAATTGTAAGAATCAGTTGCGCAAGCATGGCTTGTCTCATCTGGATTTTTCGCCTGAATCTCGTTTTTTTATATGATAAATTCGTTTTTTAAGTCAATGTAAGAATGATACTAGAGTTATTATCTCATCTTTGTTACTACCTGACTGAGCATTTTTATCCTATTCATTGCCAATTTGGTGCTTTTGGTTGAACTTTGTTCAGAGCCACCACTTCATTATGTATCTAACCATACTGACGAAGAACTTTCATGTGATACAATGGGTTCAAGTACGGTTGCTGTGGCTATCTAAATACCCATATCTCATGATCTAATGTCTCTTCAAAGAAACATTCGGCGATTATCTATAGGATATTTTGTGACAAATCACTTATTGACATCGCGCCTTTGCAAATTGATTTCGTACTCAGGCATGAAGACATATGTTGCAAATTATTTTTTGAGGAAATTTCAGCCAGTTCTTAGTAGCTGCTTCTTGGTCGCTTGCAGCAAGCTGTAGAACAGATGTAGGTGTTTGACATCATACATACAGATGTATGTTTATCATCACAATAACCTTCTGCATTTAATAAAATTAACTGGATGTTATAAGAGGTTTAAGCCATAGTGGTCGTGGTATACACCTGTCACACTCGTTTGCTGGCAAACCCTGAAACTTGTAATTTATTCCAAGTATTTCCATTTAACTGTACTTACCGTAGTTGGTATATGATTGTTCAGCATGTTCAGTTAAAAGGTAACTGGCCACATTGAATTCCACATTATTATCGCCGTTACCTCAAAACTGATGTTTCTTGAGATGTCTCTCCAAAAAACACGTCCAAACGTTACAGCTCAAGAATAGGGAAAGGTTCAACGACTCCCCTAATTAGGTCGTCCGACAAAAATGTAGGCGTATACGAGTTCGTGCTCACTCTGGAACAGAATTTTCTTTTTGGCCATGCTTGGCCTCTTACAGAGAGCACAGTTTTGAATTAGAACAACAAAACTTTTTATCGTCGCCATAATAGCCTGTCAAACATCAGCCTTTGTCAAAACTCCTCGATGTAGACGTGGCGAATACCGAAACTTATGTGCAGCATCCGGTTGAAATTTTTCAGTTTACGATTCCATTGTTCGACTATATTTGCAGATGGCCTTCAAGCTTACGGCCGAAGTGTAGCATGAGTTCTACAATTTAGCCTACGTTTTTAAGGCGATCCGACGAAAAACGTGTGTGCCATAAAAGCAATAGCACCTTGAGTAGCTTCAGACCCGTTTGATCGTCGGTGCAAAACGTCAATCATACAGGTTGCTAACGCACCACGACAACCAGACGTCTTGTCTTGTCCGATCAGCTTTTCAGATCTGATAAATTATCATCTTGTAGGAGATATTTACGACAAGGTCTACGATACCACGCGCGGTGCCCTTTTTCATCTCAGCGTGGGAAAGGGAAATTTCAATACAATGCAATACCCTTCAATAAAGCTTCACAGTGCAAGTACTAATACAAGGTCTTGGAAGCCTAGACAACAAGAAAGCTGTTTACCAAGATAGTCTGCAACGAGAATCCCGGATGCGCCGTCCTTCTGGTATCGTGCCGTAAATGTTTATGTATAAGTACACTTCCAGCTCAGTAAAGAGCTATGATCCTCCAGAAAAAAAAAAAGATGGCCTAATCGATGCGTCAATCCCAGTCATCATGGCGGGAAATAGCGAAAAGGAACGTTTGTTATCAGCTGCTCTCGGACTTGCTGACTATAAGGTTGGTCAGCTACTTAAAAAGCGTGGGTTCCGGAGGAAACGCTCTACAGAAATGGCGTACAGGATCCTGATGGCCGACCTCAAGAGAGCATTAATTTGTGCTATACATAGTATTTGTCGATTTCCCACCCAGACATAAGGTTATGCAATTGCTGGCCGAGGCGGATATTTCAGTAAGTGTACTCAACCTCAACGAACAGGTTTTATGCAGGTTCTAGTCTGGCTTCGCGCTGCAGCCAGAGACTTGGGAATGACCGTAAACCTGAGTAAGACGGAAGCGATGAAATTTTAAATGGGGAGAATGACAGCGGCCACTGATACCTTGTACCTTGCCGGATCCCTTCCTCACTTTGCTAAGTAATCTTCCTACGTAGCAACCCTTTTCCCACTAATGGCTGAAATTTACGAATTACACCGAAAGCTATGGGGAGGCAGTATTGGCGGTACGGCCAATTAACTCGCTTCATTGCTTATCCTTTGCAATTGCTATCAGCTTGTCTGACTTCAAAGTAGCTCCGATCACAGCGTATGGGATACGCGTAATTTGGAAAGATCTTAAAGTAAAGAGCCTCGAACAGTTGAATCGTGTCAGAATCTTTCTCCTCAAAAAAAAGCATTGGGAATTGTAATTGTAACTTGAAATCGCCTGGCGTATCTCCCATCCGACCCGCCATTGCTTTCCAAGGATTTACACCGTTGACTTGACCTCCTAGCAACGGAAGATTTCAAGATCAACGTTAAAAAGTTAGGAGGCAAAATTCACGGTGATTGACGGGGATTTCTTTATTTTTGACCATCACGAAAAACGAGTGCAGACAAAAGAATCGGGTAAACAGGAACATCCTCATTTGCTTTGCCGTACATAGGTTCGACTGCAGACTATGCGGCAGACCATGTTTCTGCAAGCTTGACAACAATACGCTAGATACGGGGGAAACCGTGGTATTTGTACCATCCCTCAAATTAGCTTTATAATTTATTTACACAGTGTGTATCGACACAGTGTTATAGATGCTTCTATATACTCACTCTTATATTGTTATTTTTTAATACAACCAGCAAAATGTAGATAATCGACGGAATTACGCAAATCTTGTCGGTAAATCTCTCCGCTTCTATGTCAAACTGATAAGTTTTTCCGTTGACCGTTTGTTAGATGAAGTTTACTTCTAGTAGCGAATGCGGAAGAAAAACATGTGCAAATGCTGACCTGAACCGAAGACATTAGTGAAACGTGCCATGATTAAGAACGGCCTATATTAACGACGCTGTAACTCATTAAAAAACCTATTACTTATAGTATCCTTTAGACCCTTGCTGACGTTAATATGATGTCGGTGATTTTTATTGATACAGAGGAAGCCGTTCAAGAGGTGCGCCGGCAAGCCATGTTGGAGTTAGAAAAAGCCGTCACCGCTGCCGAGTCTCGAGCAAGTCAGATGATCGCGTTGGAAAGGAGTAAACTGGAAACGCTTATTCTTGAGGCAAAACGACAAGCGCAACAAGAAGTATTAACCCGTCTCAATAAACATCACCACCAATCCCCGGAACCTCCAGGCTCTAATGATGCAATGCTTGTATGTCGTAATCCACTAATTTTGTATGATTTACAGTTACAATCTTATTTGAATACGCGCGCCCACCGTGACGTGTTCGTCTGCTATCAAGCGGATGAAGCTTGTTATTATTAGCATATCGATCTTCTTGCATAGAAAAATATTCGTATTGCATTAGGGTGCGATTCACTCTCATATCATGGACAAATTCGATGCAGTCTGAACAAGTTCAGACTTCATATTATTATGTGTAAAAATTGCTTATTTCTATCTGTTTTTATCTGAATAAAACATTCCGCGTATTAGGAACTTAGGTTTGTGATAATTAATAATTTCCCCAAACTTAGCGACGGTCATAGGGCATAGGGCATACATTCCTATCCGTAGTGTAGTTTAAATGGACCGTACCATGCTATGAGCAGGGGTCTTCAATAAAGCAAATAAAGACTATTAGATCTGTGCAAAAACGTCATGATTATAAAAACCGTTTATTATTACTTGGCTTTAAGTACGACTTTATAACGACTCGAAATCTAACGCAATTTTCGGAGAAATATCACTTTTAACAATCTTTTTTATAAGCTTACATAAACGTCCTTTGGGCTCTTTGGCAAAACTTTTCGTAATTCGACTATCCAACATACAATTCAAATCTTAGCGCTCTAACTAGGTTTGCCCTTAGATAAATATATTATATAGTACCTTTCAACACTTTTACCTTGTGTAACCCCTTTTGTTTTCATAATTATGATGGTTATGGCTTAGAATTGTTGGAATTGCGGCCGAAAGGCGAACGACACGTGCAGTGGGTGTGGCCTCGCGCGCTACTGTGGCGCGTTCTGTCAGCACCGTCATTGGGAATCTCACCATAAGGTGTGCAAAGCGCTACACCTGAGTCGAGCACCTCAGCCTCCGATAGCTAGCAGTGGCACAAACTCTGCCAGTGATATTAACAACCTGGGTAATCTATGCAGTATAAGTGAGATCGGAAACTCATTGGCCTCTCTTCCGAACCTAGCAACCACCGCTTTGCCTTCAGCTCTACCTGCCGTACCAAGCTTGCCGGCAACGCTGCCGACTGACTCTACTTCTGACGCTCTACGGGCACTTAAGGAAGAACGTTCGGAGTAATTGCCAATAATAGGTTAGTGTGGACACCTTTTTTTCGCTTGGACGGTACCTTTCGACAGGATAAGTGCAGTGCATCACGGTCTTGTGGTATGAGGCTATCGCTAATGTAATAGATAATTCGATCGGCTAAGTTGTTTTTCGCTTAGAGCTACATACTAGAAGTGTAGAATATTGGCGGTTGTATTGATGCGATATGACGAGCCAGTAAAAAGGCGTTTAGCATAATTTCAACTTTTTAGTGAACGGATATATAAATGCCAAGAGTTTTGCATTATCGACTTTAAATTAACGAGGCGACTTATAAGTTTGGAATATACTCAGGTACTTTTGAACTGAATAGTCAATCTGTCCTAGGTTAGAGTATATATGGATAGATACATACAAGGATATGGTAAAGACTGCGGCGGAAAGCGCCACATTCACGACGCTAGACCCTTAAAACAGTGTTCCATGGAGCACAGGCCAGCATTACGCGGACCCAGCCGCTGGTATCGATAGCCGACTATAACGGCCAAGGATATAAAACAGTTTGTAGGTTGTACGTCGTAAAATTATCAAAGCCCTATTCACTAGCCGACGGATATATTCTCACTTTTTTCTCTATAAGCTATTCTGTTCCTAGCATGAAATTTCGCTGTGAATTTGAGTCGAAAGATTTCGAAACATGGGTGAGTAAAAACAAAGTGGATATGCGTAAACGACTTGTTTTTGATGTCAAAAATCTGGGGAAGCAACCCAGGGCTGAATATAGCTAAAAGATATAGGCTTATCAAGCAATGATCTTTTTCAAAAGCATATAGATGGATCTGATAATAAAGATTTGTTCGCAGAATTAGAGTCGCCAGCTCGGGGTCGATAGAAACGACTGCAGCTGTTGAACTTCTCGCTGATCTTTACGATGCATCCAGTGCGTCACGAACTTACCAAACTGACTATTATAGATGAAAATAATAGCTTACGTGGTAGACTAATAGTAAAAGAAATCGAAGTCCTTTGTCAGACACAACGCATAGTGTAAATATTCGCTGTCACTCTCTTTACCACCGACGATGTCGTTTTGCCCTCATGCCTCCCTTAGAACTCAATAAACCTGTAATTATCTTATTATGCGCTTGTTAAACTTATGAAATTCGGTTGACGATGGAATATATACTTCTTTTGCCTACTAGCTAGCGGTGGTTTTAGCTAAGATAAGGATCTTCCACTTTGGACTGTTTCGGCAACCATTTAACCTCAGTAAATGGTGAATAAAAGGTACAATATTTTGCAAGCGATGACAATAACAAACTTTTGAAATATTTATTAATGTAAAATGTTTGAAAGATTATTTAATATCATATAATAATGCACAGTAGCTAAATAACTGTAGACTAGAAGTGTACATGCTACACGAATATAGTTAAATGCAAAAAAAACAAAAATGAAAAAGAAAATAAAACTGAAAACATTTATGTTTCTATTGAAAGAATAATTTTCTCTAACTATTCTGTATAATTATATCATATATATCATCATCAGTGACCGCCTACTTCGTGAATTTTATGATATAAGCATAAGTTAACGTTAAGTTTTTGAGCGGTGGTAACTTATTTAGGGAAAGCTTATTATTGCTGGTGTAGGTATGAAAGCGTGCGATGCCTAAACAATTTTGGCCACCTCAGAATATACATACGTTTATAAATTTTCTGTCTATCCTCGGTCTCAGCAAATCTCAGGAAAGCAGTAGCAAGCGAAAGAAAAACAGTTTAGAACTGTTCGGAAAGCAGTGAAACTAGTGAAAACGTTGAAGTTCCTGCGTGTAACAGCAAGTCGCTCGTTATCCGTATGCTAGATCCGGAAATAGAGTGTTAACGTTTTAGAGGTATCAGCGAGTAACAACCGAATATGTCATCAATAAGTAGTTCTTTGGGTCTCTTTTTACAGGTGGCCAGTTCATGCTCTGTTACGGGCAGACGAGAGAATGTAACATCGGGTATTGCCTAGCAGCATAGCAGCATTCTAAGGCCCAAAGTATCCTCTTCAAACGTCCAACGGGAGTGTTACTACTGGGATGCATGAGATAGTTGTGGAAATTGATCTACATATTGGCAAAACTCAACATCAACTGCAGTTTTCGTAATCAAAGACGGAAACGAACCTTCGACGGCCTATTTAAATAACACAACAGCAAGCTAGAAAGAACGAACAGAATCAGACAAAGGTCAAATAGAGATGAGCGAGCACTGCAGGAAAATATAAAATAGATAAAAAACCTTTACTTCGTCCTATACGGAGTCCCTAGATCGGATAATGGCAAATCTTCTCTACGAGCTGTGCTCCATCTCTCCATCTGTCGTCTTTGTTCTGTTTTCATTTCGTATAGGACGCGTATATGCAAGATGAATTCAGGACGAGTTGTATATGTATATATATATATATATATATATATATATATATATATATCTTTACCGGGTCGATTCGTATGGAATCGATAGAAGTGGTGCTTATTTCAAAATGCTTTTTACATCTCTTTCGCGTATATTGTCAATCATTTCTCTGCTAATAATAGAATATGCCCAGTTCTGGCACAATAGTTAAAATTGAAGCTTATTAACTAGTCACATTAATTATAATTCATACAACATTTTCCGCATAACGGTTTACGATACTTTATATAAATTTTTATCAGAAGCTTACAAAACATCAACATTTTTAAGAATTTTCATAAAAGGCATTTTGAAGACATCTATCTATAATAAAGTCCATGTGCATTTGCACCCGCTGCAATAATTGTCCCGAATGGCGCACTTTTTTGTGAGTAGACTTTATAGCATTATATATATATATATATATATATATATATATATATATATATATATATATATAATAGCCTAGGCCTATGAATATTGAGGGTTTTCCGCCGTTCATTTTGGGAACAGCGACAGTGTATTTCAAAAATATTCAGAACGATTTAAAAGAAACCAGTATAGGAAATCACAAGGATCCTGTATATACTATGTTATATGCTGTTGCGGTTTAGGGTCGCCAAGCGCTCCACTTTACACATCGGGGGGTCCAAGTATCCAAAATTGATTCGATGAGGTATTGTCTGTTTGAGTGAGTAGTGTCCTTAAAAGGTAAGCTACACACTGAGTATAAAGCTTTGACAGCTGGAAGCGGCTGACGATCTCAGGCACAATGATCGTGTCACTAAATGAAGAAACTTGGCTTCAATTTGTGTATAAGTATTATAGAGGATCCTATATATTGTACTAAGGACGTCCAATATAGTATGGGAAAACTTTTTAGAGATGTTATATCCCAATATAAATGCCAGAAATTGTATAATATGTCAAAATACAGAAAGTGCAATAATTTCAACAGTATTTTGTGCTTCGTTATTTATGGGTGTGCATACACGTATTCGCTCAATATACTCACAAGTTCTGTTACCACTCAAACGGATTGTGATAAGACTTATTTTTTGTCGATGCACCCTAAAAGTCGTGAAGACCACAGGAAAATAATCATAAACATAGTTTGACGATAACCTTATGACGTATCTGCTGTTAAGGTCAGCTTTACCGCAGAAATGGTGATAATTCGAGATTTTCACACAAATCTTTCTTTATCGTTTGCTTGATAAGCTTTTAAAGCGTGATTTTTATTACCAAAGATGTTCTTTCTCGAATGTTATTCGAATGTTGTTCGACCTATTTTAGCTACTTTGACCTATAGTTGACCATTATTAGCTCGAAATTTGTTCATGACTCAAACTTTTCGATCGTTGTATGCATTAGCTTTTACAGGAAAAATGAAAACAATCAATACTTATAGATTTAGATGAATTTTAGTCCGACAAGCATCATTTTTCAGGTTCTATCTCTTTGCTATTATTACTATTCATATACTGAAATAGTACTGGAAACAAGTTGTTACCAGGTAGTCGCATCACAAGCTGTTTTTTTCTCTATGATAATTTTCCTTTGTGTTAGACATGAGAATAGGTTATATGTTCGTGAGACCGAGAAAAAAACGCTCGAAAAACATGAACATTATTTAGTGCTTTTCTAACTCAAAAAGTGTCTTTTCAAAAAGTCGAAGCTCCTGTTCATATATATATGAACCTTCGTATGCTTGTTTCACCCCGTCGGTTCTATTCATTTGCCAGGCCTTCAAATGTGTGTGGTAAGGTTTGTATTGCCATGCTGTCGGACAAATATATTTCTATATTTCCCAAAAAAGCGCCTATCCATAGTGTACATCCTTGGAATACTGATAGTGGTCTCTTTGTTACGATCGTCTGAGAGTTGATTCTCAATGATGATGCAGTGATGATCTTTGTTCCGTATTTTTTTTTCTGTGTCGCACCCGCGCTAATAACTATTCTATTTATCAAAGACTCCTTACAAACAATGAACTAAGCAGCCCCTCTAACACTCTGCCAAATGAAGCAAATCGGAAATTGTTGGTCATTAATGCTATTTAGTCGCGCGAAAAGCTCTTACGGTTCTCGTTGTACGTAGCATTGCCGTTAAGAATAATTTCAGTGATCTGCCTGCTTTCCAACTCGTCAGCTACTACATAATTTCGCCCGAATATTACATCTTCCGAAGTATAGAAAATTGCTGGTGCGCGTTTACCTAATACGCTAATAATAAGTCATGTTGAGATCCCTTTAAGCATAAAAGTGCGATAAATTCTGATCGAGCTGAGCTGATCAAAGTGCTTTATTACCATTTAGATATCAGGGACCATCATCAGCAGATGTCCGATTCGTACATCGGTTAGCCAAAATGTAATGTCATAAAAAGAATGTGAGTCGCTGATAGCCCAAATAACTACGGTACGTGAGTTGAACCGGCGCAGCTGCCAAAGGCATCAAAAAGTCTTCCGAAGATGACCGCACAAAATCTTAAGACCGTTAATTTCAAGTACTACTCGGCGCTATCGAAGCTAACAAGTTTCGTTCCCCTGACGCTGTCTCACCTATTCACTTTACACTTATTAGAAAATAGATTTTATTTTCGCATATATTAAACAAGATAATAGAAAGTCTATTTAAAAAGTTCGTGTGCATTCGACCTTTTGCTACTTACAGGCCGAAGTAAAATTCACGTCATGCAGAAATTTATGACAACCTAAAAGTATTGATCTTTCTTGATGATGCGTCGGCATAACTTTTACTAGCCTCAGATACACTACTTACTTCTGAAGGCTCCTTGCATGCCCTTTCTCATGATCATTTGGTTTCGTGGCCCTTCTTCAGAAACTAACAATCCGGGGACTGCTACTTGTGTGTTCTCGGTGACGGGTACCTGAACTGCATATGGTACATACACAGACGTATGAAATTCTCTTTTCGCAGGTCAACAAGATGTTTTTCCATATATTTTGTCTAACAGACAGCTAGTTAGCTTCGTTCTACTATCTGGCTGGATAACTGTTTTGACCGATATCAAAGTGTTAAGGGAAACTTTTTGTGAGTGATTCATTCTAAAACAACTATTAAATATGGTTGTATGTTAATTGGGCTAACCTCATTGTATATAGCCGTTATATCTTAGGACGTTGGAACAAACGTGGAATTAAGCAATTCCAATACATCTATAGGTTATATATAGATATATATATTTTATTGGTACCGCCTATGCACATGTAGAACACATGTTCTCCACAAGAAACCTAAATATGATGGTCCTATAAATAGTCTCTGTTGACTGTGCTCTTTATGAATTTCTATAAGGCCTTAAACGCAGGCGATTACTACGGAACCTGCGTATAGAGCGGATTAGGCCAATCACGCCTGCGAATTCCCTATGCGTATTGCTTTCAGGCGATTACAGAGTGGCCGGTATCGAGGTAATGCAGACAGACGTCGCATCAGCCGCAAACACTCCGTACAATTCGTTGTGCTCTATTGCGTCGCTCTACGAGGAACTACTGGGGACTTTGTTACCACTATGAGGAGCCATTTGCCGTATTTATGTCATTTCATCGTAAGAAAGTCTTATTAAATTGAGCAAACACTTAACTAACTTCTCTTTTTGGGCATGAATAAAATGGGATAGTTAATTAACGATTCAACTATAAATATCTACATGTTGCTTAAGTCGTTAGGCATCCCACCAGACAACTGGCTGTCAGTCCGAAACAAAAGATGCCATTACCATCATCATCATTATTAGTGGAGCTTTCTGGAGTCAATTACCCTGGCCAGTTAAGAGAATAAGGGCAAAAACATTGACTTGGTAACACTTAATTTATTCACCTTTGCCAATTAAAGCGCAACAACTATTACAAACCTTTTTCCTGTAAACAATTCTGGGGAAACAATATATCTTTCCTCACAAGATCGCATAGTCACATCGATAGGTCTAATACCTATAACACACTGTTTCCTGGTTTAGCACAGGTATACGTCTCCCTTGCTGCCAACAGATAATATCGCCAGACACACGGGAAACAACTTTGACAATATATATATATAGCACATCGGTTAAGTTTCATGTTATGGATGCTCCTTTGAATATTTCAGAAATACGTATTTCTGCTGTGCCTGGACAAAGTAACCTATCCTCAAAAAAACGTGTTGTTCTTATAATTAAATGTAGATTTTCAATGATGTAAAATTGCATGGCAACGTGTAATGTAACATTGCAAACGATCAAATTGACCTGGGGTAGTCGCAGTAGTAGTAGTAGATTTTTTATTTAGAGTGATTTAAGGTAACGTAAGTATCAGTTTCCTGTAATTCCTCTTGAATCGTTTCGTTTTACTTTGTGATCGAAACGAGGATGTCCAGGCGTACCTCGTGTAAATTGAGTCTATGAACAGATTAATCAATATGTACGACGTACATTTTTCACCATTATTTCTATGTTACAGTGTGTATTTTTGTGGTGGTGGTCGTTCACGTATTTGTTGGATATGCTTTAGAGCATCACGATGCAGTACTAAGGGCGTTTTCCCACTTGTGGCCCTGCGAAATCAAAACGTATCTTCGTAGTGCCACTGCTTTAGACAAATAATTAATGGTATGTCTTCGCTTGTAAGCTGCACGATGCGGGCGGGTCGTCGACTAGGTAGATTGTCTATAACGTTATCGGTATCGAATCTTAGATTAACAACAGAAGCAATCTATCGAATAATTTAAACATGTACTTCCTGGATACTTTTACTACTATTTTTTCTTGTAGATTTTTTTTATATGTGATTGTTCAAGTTCTGAAAATTGGTAAATTCAAATGTTTTTAAGACTAATGGAGACATTATTTTCAAATTTATAAACAAATTTAAAAGCTATTCTTTCGTAATTTGCGTGTTTCGTCACATTTTAGAAGGTGCCTGTGGGAGATAAGAATTTTTTCAACAAAACTTTAAATACGAATCTATATATTCTACGAACAAAGTCAATAGGTCGTTCATCAGCTGTTCTATAGTGGACCCTGTTACTCTATCTTTCTGGCTAGAAAAAATAATCCTGTCAATCCTACAGTTGCCTTACCTAATATCCTTTATAATATGGCTAAGGTAATTTTTAGCTCTTTAGAAAAATCTACTCACCACCAGTTCCTTATATTGGCTGTGTTCGATTTACATGTAACTGTCACCTAAATTTATGGCTTAGAAAGGTTTTTTGCTATTCAAAGTGGTTGTGAAAATCCTTAAGGACCTTAACTTTCAAACCTACCTTGCAGCCATAGATCTAACTACACAAATATAATCCGTAGGATCTTGCAGTTTCTTTAAAAATGTCAGTTGCCCACAGTTAGGCTAATTCGACTTTGAGTTTGAAAAAAAGGTCTACATCTGAGGAAATATATTGGCTCTTGTATGTATTAGTTGGCTCTTCCAATTCAAGAGAAAAGATTGTGGAGAGCCTGGTTTTTGAAAGCATAAGCTTTTTCTCCACCAGCGATTAAAATTTTAGGATCTTTAATTATCTTTCAGTTACATTCACATCTTCTAGCTTTATTACAGGTCAGGCGTATGACTTGGGAACCCTCTCCATCCACGTATTCCGCAACAGATGTGGGTTCGACAATATTTCCCTTCACCTTAATCAATTACCCCACAACATTCAAAATAGGCGGCGAAATATCCCAAACAGTCTAGTTTTTCCATGTTCGTTGCTTCGAGAAAATAGCGTGATAAGGTAGCGATCGCTCATCTTATTAAAATAAAAGTCCTATTTTGGTTAGCCACTAGTGTTTCAAGTTCCAACAGTAAAATGGGTCCTGGTATAATTTTCTAAATTACTAACGGCAACTATGCTATTTGAAGGTTTGGAATGGTTGGGATTAAAATGTACTCTTTTGATCGGTCGCGTCGACAATATTCTCATCTGCCACTATTTGTTAGCCTCTTTAGCAAAGAAAACATTAATAAAAGGCGAAGAAAACAAATATTTGTTTCTTTGATAATACTCATTGCGAAACGTGTTGAATGTTCCGTAGAGATTGTGTATTATCTATGGTGGCCTTGGCTTTATTAAATAACGAGCACGTGCAATTTCTGGTATATAATCAATCCGTAATAATATGTTTATAATTTGTTTGCTTTACCTGAGCATGTGATGCTGTCAGCATCCAATCCACTATTTCAATTAAGGTTTTAAGCGCTGGATGGCTTGCGTGCAAATATTTTATTTTAAAGGTTTCGTATTATATATTTAGATGGAGCGTTTCACAGTTTCTCACTAAATTTCAAAGACGCTCGCGTATTTATCAAATCTAAGTTCGCTGTCACAAAATTGATTATTTAAAATGACATGTGGCGTTTTCGAACGATCAAAGGGGTATTTCAGCTAGTGATCATGTCAATGAGCTAAAGGAGTTGGACCAAAACAAGTTGATCTTCATCATTCGATTTGATCAACTAAAATTCGAGCTATCATTTTCTCAAGCGCATCTATTGTTTGCGTCCTTAATGAAGTGTTCGCTATCGAGTAATGTAAGCATTGGAATTTTGAAAGATTAGAACAAATGGCAACGTGATTATGCAGTTAAATGAAGGGAACTATACTATATAATATACAGGGTACGGCGCCTAAACTGCGATAGACTTTGATGTAACAAACATACATTCATCTGCCATTTTTAAAAAGTAGAAGAAAGACGATTCTTCCTAATATAGAACAAAAAACTCGTCATGGCAGCAAACAAAATGTCATTTTCGCAATTTAAGCCAAAATGAGCTATTATCCAGTTTGTCGGCACTAAACGAACCCATACAAAGATCAAACGGTCCCCTTTTTGCCTGAAATGGGCATTTCACGCTATTGCTAGTTTTCATGTAGCTTCTGAAACGTCCGAGAGAAAATTTCATGAAACAAACTGGAAGATTTTCCATAAACATAAAAACGCTTATTTCGGAGAAGAAAATATCAACTGTTAATTGGCTCTGCCATCAGCTCAGGATTGATTTTTGCCGCAGTTTGTTGTATGTGGCGTATTCAAATGATTCTTCAGTAAATTTAACTTACAATACTGCTGGAAGTATAGTGACTACTGAACATCAAAAAAATATATATATCTGTAATTAAACTAAGCATTAATATATGTATGTAATGGTTAAAAGGAATGTTTTTTTGCGGAATAAAAATGAGTAAAAAAATTGTTAAATCGAATTAACATAGTCATAAAAAAGTTGTTGTTTAGATGCACTTTCAGATAAAGCTTCATAAGGATATGTTCGAATTTAGGTGGTATACCTTTATGCACCCATACGCAGATCCATTATACTTCCTTTTATTTCAGTTCCTACGTGACACAGCTTTGCAAATCTGAATGAGCAAATTGACCTAGAAACTGGACAGATACTGTGACAACTTTTGTGGACTTTTTGGCGTTATGCCATATCATTGTTTCGTTTCTAACTATTGCAAATTGACTACTTTTCTATAATATTAATTCACCACAATTAATTAGATGCTTCATTTCAGCATTACTGCACATGGATTATTTGATATTTCACATCCTACACTTTTAAATTAATCTTCTCCGTACTCTCCAGTCATTTAGTTTTTCAACACAAATTGTCACGGTTATGTTATAACTTTGTGCCCTTCAAATATCGATCCCCAGTCTATAGACAACCACCTCTACAGTTGCTAAAAATGGTAACAAGTTCGTCTGCTAAACCTGCGGACACTCGAGGTCGCCTAAATCAACAACAGACATATGGTTCGTTTGTGGTACCGGAAGGCGCCGCTAATCGTCTGAGGCAGGCGTTCCCGAGTGTGAAGCTCGAAACCTGTGTTCCTTGTCCTAATTAATAAATAAAATTACTCAAGAAACGTTTTTGACCGACCTATCAGTAAACTGATGAATAAGGTTATGCGGATCCTAGCACTTATAAATGATTAAGCTATATATATATATATATATATATATATATATATATCGCGTCCCAACGAGAAGATCAAGCAGGAATGTGATTTTAACCACGTATGGGTACATTACTCGGAGCCTATTAGGCAAAACTGCCAACTTGAATTGGCTGCGCTATATGTTATTTCCGCGACCTCCTGGAATTGACATAACATCTATAAATACTTCTTCTATAGGACCTTTATGTGTAACCCTCGTCTTCATATGTTAAAACGAAAATAGTGTAACTGTGACGACGTGCTTAAAAAGAGTCATCCCGTACTGAAAAAAAATATTCAATGTCTATTTAAAGAGAGAAACAGAAAACCTTTAAGAGTAGGTGTCCGCAGGCGTTTTATGTTATCTTGCTTGGCCTTGAAGCTGCTTTCGGTCACAGCTTGTGAAACCGATAACGCTAAGAGTTGCGCTAAAATAAAAAGAAAAACATTTGAATGCTATATTGCAGAGAAATCTAGTATCCATCGGCTATGGAGTTCTGGTAAAATGTATCGTTTCAAACAATCCCCAGAATTCGTATGGATTCACAAACCCCGATCAGAACTTTCTCTTATTTTTTATCCTATTATACAAGCTCAATAATGATTAAATAAGCGCAGGTAAAAAAGACCTTGTGCGCATACGACGTTATAATCTATCGTATGTATATGATGCATTATCAAGTCGCCTGTAGAAAGCTTTAGCTTTTTTTACAATTAACACACAAAATCTAATGACATATAAATTCTGAAGAAAGCGACGGCTGGCAATCAACGACGTAATTCGGTTAGGCGGTGAACGTACGATCTGCGTTTACGTAGAGTTTCTATCTAGTTTATCTAGAATACCGAATTTGTAAGTCATTGACAGCATCAAAAATTACCTAAAGTCCACAAATAGTTCCCATATGTAACCTGTTTAATTTGAAGCTTGCTTCAACAGGGCACTCACCTTGAAACACACTATTTATATCGAACTGAGCTATAAAAAAAAAACCCGTGAAGGTCAATTCATTTGTTAAATGCAATAGAGAAATGGATGCTTCGAAACAAATAACTGTATCGAACTTCTTGACAAATAACTTATCGAACTTATCTGTACGATGCTAAAAGCGTGAATAAACCTCATTGTCATTCTTTTTCACTATCGTGACATAATAAAATAACATTTCTTATTCTGTACTAATCATTTCAACTTGGGGTCTTCGCATTCTATGCTACGTCTGACAAATTAAATTACAAAAGAAACATGAAAGTGGTTTCACCGATTATTCTTGTTTTTTGTTGAAAAGTTACTCGTAACTATTAAGATGAATAGGTCGAACCATACGTGCATTAGGATCTACCATTAGGAGCAAGCGAATGATTACGATCATTTTAGAATTAAAATGATTGGCTTTTTTACTGCGCACGCCAATAGAGATGGGAGCTATCTTCTGCTACAAAAAACTCAGTATCGTTATGTGTATGTCTTCATACTTAACTATCAAATAGGAGATACCTAAAATAATAGTGGTTGGTAAAACTATTATAGATCGGAAGAGATTCAGATGGTTCTTTTGGCCATTTGCTATGGGTTTAATGGGACATTTAGAAGCATCGCCGTTATTAATCCGGCTCTCCTGAAGCTTCTGTTGCGATTGTTCCACGTTTTCTCTGTCCCATTAACACGTACATCTTTTGTATCCTAGCCATTTGTGCTTGAAGTGTTATTGCAGCACACTTGAACGACTGGCCTTCTCCTATTATGGAACATTACAATTGTTGGAGAAAACTCTGAATTTTGAGCTATGTATTTTTTATGAGTGATATCTGAAAGTGTAATATGAGGCTTCAGCGTAACCTGCGCTCATAATTTTTTATGCAGCCCCTCTATTATGCTGTGCAGAAGGACAAACTTAATCAGACAAAAAAGCCTTTTTTTTATGGCTGCTTTTCGGGCTAATCGGCTTTTCGGACGTAAGAAATTTCCTTTTCAGGGTTGCAGCAGTTTTGTTGCGTACTTATTTATATAAGATGGGGTCTAGTTGTCTGCCTTCAGGCTAAGCCCGTACCATGGCAACTTGGTTCAAGTAAATATTCGATAAAGCTGCGACATTGCATTTCAAACATAAGAAATAATGGTGTTGTATTTTTTCTGTTAAAGTCTACTAGTTTCGTTGTATTGATTACATTATCAGAATGGTGAATTTGTCCTGACCTTTTTTGTCCTATCCAAGAACATATTACAGAAACTAAGTATCTTTTTACGTATTTATTTACGTATTTCTTAGAAAAACTTGAATTCTACGTGGGATGAACATTTTGAAATCTCTATAATCCATGGAGAAACCCACTTTTCGACGTCTACAACGTTTGGGAACGACGTATTGCATTCTTTGAAGTAGAAAAAATAATTGTTAGGACAGGGCAGGTACAAACAGGTAGAAATGCGAAAAATACCTAGCCCATCTATTTCATTGTTAACTTCACGCTCGAATGAAAAAAATAGAAGGAGTTGTTATGGATTAAAATCACACTGCAGATTTTGTGAACTTATTACTCGATTCGGAACCGAGTTACTTTTTTCCTCAACTAGGAACATTCGATTAAGTAAAAGTTTCCATTGTTAGTTTCGTCCTAATCACCCTAACCATACTGTTGCTCTGCAACAAACTAAACCTTAGCAATCTTCACTCTTCAAAATAGTATTCGACAGTGATTCGTATCACGTGCCGACATTTACATGTGATATGTACACCTTAACTTCAAATAGCAATGGCAACAGCAGTACCTATACCTTAGTAATATAGTCGGTATGCACCGTAACACTAGGCCGCACTATCCTAGTATGTGTCTTAATATTCGATTTAAAACAGACCGCATTCTAGGCCAGTTCTTTCAATATGCCAAACTTCCAAACATGCGATCATAGCTGCTTGAGGATTTTGCTGTAGCAAGCTTATCCAATCATCTTCACCATTCACATACTGTCTTTAACATCTCTCCTGTGCTCAGAGGGAATCTTTCTTCTGCTGAGACCACTCCGCTGAGGGTTACACGTACGCACTTCGGCACTCACTGCAGCCGATCGCCTGTCTCATGAAGGCAAACGTTCGAGTTTACGCGTTTGGCTCCCTAGGCTTGCAATTTGTGCGACATTTACATTAAATCACTATCGGTTTGAACTGGACATACATGCCGGGGTTGACGTGAAAGCCGTTGTATAGCTTTCAGGTGTTTGCAGGTTCGTTCGTCTTGTCAAAGTGGCAGAACGAAATTACGACTTTAGCCTGTTTCATACTATTTGCAACAGGTCCTTTTGGTCCTGTATCAACTTTACCAATGATTTACTTCGGATGAGGGCCCGCCCGTTGCATCCTTCTGACATTGATCACCTTAGAATTCATCCACTGCATGGTTGACACTATCAGGCAGGGGCTTTGCGTCCAAAACACGTCTTTTGTTTTGTGCCACGTTAATACATCGAATCTGGCTTCTGTTAGCGTTGAGATCCTTAACTTGAGAATATCTCTGCAGACTACGGTGAATACAGAAATTGAACCTACTATGCATTCTGGCCAACGCAGCCGACGTTTCGGCCTTAGCTATATCGTCGGAGTTGCGAGTAAGCTTCGCAGGGCCATGAAGTCAAACGTGACGCTATAATAAAACAGTAGCAACAGGCGATAGTAAGTTCCATAATTCTTAGTAAATACGACCTGAATTTAAATAGCAGTGACGTACTCTAATACAAGGCCTTTCTCCTAGGTGGATGCACACAGATTCTTACCAGCTCTTGGAAGACGCATAATCTTCTGTCGCATAAAATAGAACTTCACGTAGATACGGCTTTAATGGATTAGCCTGGAACTCTTGTTGCATGTGCGCATTTTTGACAACGAATTCGAACCATTATTGGACTCTAGTCTATGGCTCTTATGCGACTAATCGCCTCGAGCCGTTGAGAAATTGTGAAGTCGATGGTAACGTGACCTTGACTCTTATAAACGCTTCCTCAGGAGCCTTGCCTGTGCAGTGTCGCCCCCTACTTCGTTTAGCTTCGAACGAAGCAGTCACTTGGCACCAACGATTTGCTCTTTCCCGTTGCCACAATTCGTGGTGATGACGCAGCAGTACCAGCATGAATGCAATTTATCCACTCCGCTACATATTTAGGACTTAATATATTGTTGCTACACGTCGTAACAATATGTATATCGGTATAGATCTTAGGCTGTGACAAGCAAAGCGGGTTGAGTTTGAAGTTATGTAAGTTTTGAACTATCGCTAACAGGTGGACTTTGCATAATAAATATTCTACTATTATAGAAAGTTGCAGGTGAGAACTAGCTGAGTACACTCGGGGAGAAATAAGTTCACAAGGAGGAACATCTTTTAGTCTTGAAAATCAACGTTCACTGATTAAGATTTTGTTCCCCAAAAGCTATGGTGTAATGTAATGTTATCAAAAATCGGTGAAGATACTTACCGAAGCTAACGTGGAAGAGGTATCTTAAGGTCAGGAAGTTAATGGCTCTGTATGAAGGTTGCGGAAGTTCCAAACATAGAGCCAAACGCGTGTGAGCAAACAAAACAGGCAGTTGTACATGTTTGTGCATAATGAACTAGGCATTTTCGCGTTATTACCTTTCTGCATCTGACCCTAATAATTGTTTTTCTGTAATACGCCATTGAGAAGTGTTGAAGAAATCCAACAATAGATCCCATCAGCGCTTACAGAGACGACAAAACGATTCTCACCCGTAAAATTCAACTTTTCTCAGGAAGGTAAAAGTAAGTTATACATTTCGTGGAAAAATATTTAACCTCTGCATTTTGTTCTCGAGCGTTTACACCTCTCAAAAAAGGTCAGACGAAATAATATAAACAACACAACGTAACTAGTAGATTTTAGGAGAAAGTTATTATTCGAGTGCAGTATTATCAATTGCTTGGGTCGTATCTGCAATGCAATGTCGTAAAGTAATGGAATACTCTTACGTGAACGATGAAGATGATTGAACAAGCGAAATCCTCAAGCAGCTATGATCGCATGTTTGGAAGTTTGGCATATTGAAAGAACTGGCCTAGAATGCGGTCTGTTTTAAATCGAATCTTAAGACACATACTAGGATAGTGCGGCCTAGTGTTACGGTGCATACCGACTATATTACTAAGGTATAGGTACTGCTGTTGCCATTGCTATTTGAAGTTAAGGTGTACATATCACATGTAAATGTCGGCACGTGATACGAATCACTGTCGAATACTATTTTGAAGAGTGAAGATTGCTAAGGTTTAGTTTGTTGCAGAGCAACAGTATGGTTAGGGTGATTAGGACGAAACTAACAATGGAAACTTTTACTTAATCGAATGTTCCTAGTTGAGGAAAAAAGTAACTCGGTTCCGAATCGAGTAATAAGTTCACAAAATCTGCAGTGTGATTTTAATCCATAACAACTCCTTCTATTTTTTTCATTCGAGCGTGAAGTTAACAATGAAATAGATGGGCTAGGTATTTTTCGCATTTCTACCTGTTTGTACCTGCCCTGTCCTAACAATTATTTTTTCTATTTCAAAGAATGCAATACGTCGTTCCCAAACGTTGTAGACGTCGAAAAGTGGGTTTCTCCATGGATTATAGAGATTTCAAAATGTTCATCCCACGTAGAATTTAAGTTTTTCTAAGAAATACGTAAATAAATACGTAAAAAGATACTTAGTTTCTGTAATATGTTCTTGAATAGGACAAAAAAGGTCAGGACAAATTCACCATTCTGATAATGTAATCAATACAACGAAACTAGTAGACTTTAACAGAAAAAATACAACACCATTATTTCTTATGTTTCAAATGCAATGTCGCAGCTTTATCGAATATTTACTTGAACCAAGTTGCCGTGGTACGGGCTTAGCCTGAAGGCAGACAACTAGACCCCATCTTATATAAATAAGTACGCAACAAAACTGCCGCAACCCTGAAAAGGAAATTTCTTACGTCCGAAAAGCCGATTAGCCCGAAAAGCAGCCATAAAAAAAAGGCTTTTTTGTCTGATTAAGTTTGCCCTTCTGCACAGCATGATAGAGGGGCTGCATAAAAGATTATGAGCGCAGGTTACGCTGAAGCCTCATATTACACTTTCAGATATCACTCATAAAAAATACATAGCTCAAAATTCAGAGTTTTCTCCAACAATTGTAATGTTCCATAATAGGAGAAGGCCAATCGTTCAAGTGTGCTGCACACTTCAATAACATAACACTTCAAGCACAAATGGCTAGAATACAAAAGATGTACGTGTTAATGGGACAGAGAAAACGTGGAACAATCGCAACAGAAGCTTCAGGAGAGCCGGATTAATAACGGCGATGCTTCTAAATGTCCCATTAAACCCATAGCAAACGGCCAAAAGAACCATCTGAATCTCTTCCGATCTATAATAGTTTTACCAACCACTATTATTTTAGGTATCTCCTATTTGATAGTTAAGTATGAAGACATACACATAACGATACTGAGTTTTTTGTAGCAGAAGATAGCTCCCATCTCTATTGGCGTGCGCAGTAAAAAAGCCAATCATTTTAATTCTAAAATGGTCGTAATCATTCGCTTGCTCCTAATGGTAGATCCTAATGCAACCTATCCAGCTTAGTAGTTCTGAATGATATGTTTACGTTTGTTGTTTTCTTTTATCAAAGGCTAATGTGTTTGGCGACGAACAGAAGATGGGAATGATAGATAATAGAACTTAAATTAAATTTGTCATGTAACGTCATAAACGTAGGACAGAAGGCGAAGACCACAAACTAAAATCACTACTGCATAATAAAAACAATAAAAAAAATACGGCATGATAAAAAGTGCCGTTTTATTCTGTTATTTTAGAAAACAGACTAACAATAAAGTTTAGTCACGCTTTCAGCATTGTATAGATAAATAAACTTTAACACTTAAACAAGTGTCCAAGTTCGATGCAATCATTCACGTTCCTTATTAACGCCTTTCGAAGCCGATAAATCGTAGATACGTGAACGAGCTGATGTTCCCAGATCTTGCCTAATCAAACCGTGACAACTAAACATCACCCTCTCATGAATTTAGATTTTGTTTATAAACTTACATTTCTGCAGGTAGAATTTATTGGTACGATGCATTATTAGATCATTTGCAACAAAATAATTTTTGCAAACGCATATTTATTCATAATAGAACAAAGAATCCTGCAGTTCGTTTGCAATGGTACCTTTTGTCAAAGGTACTACGTTCTTCTTCAATGCAGCATTCTTGCCTCATCACTTTATCGCAACTCCACATATTATCACTTTGGAAAGCCCTGATTGAAGGCAGCTTTGAGGTCAAGGGGAGGTACCATAAGGCGCCTGCAAATAACTGTCCTTAAAGGTTCTCCTTGTACTTTGGAATAACGATAATCAAACAATATGCGAAGTAATAGCGACGGAAATATTTAGCATACGCCTGTGCTACTATGTACATATACGACGCATGCTAAGTATTAAATAAACAGTAGATGAAGCCATAAGAGCTTCTGTTGTATCCTCTAGCGCGACAAGCGCGTGAATGTGGTAGGCCTTAGCTGGGAATGTTGTGCAAAGTACCATTAAGGCTCTGCCAAACACGCTACAACATGGAGTACCTGACCGCTATATTTGTCAAGTCAGAGTAAAAGACCTTCAGGACGATAATTTTAGATCGGGTTAGCTAAGAGATAAACCAAACATCTTGTCTTTACTTCTATTCTACTCTCATTAACAAAGCTTCTATATTTAAATTGGCATTTGAATTTTTACTAATTCTGAAAAGTTTTGGAAAAAGAGTTTGCTAGCTGGTGGAACGCAAAGACCGCTGAAGCGGAAAAAGTAACCACGTTTTGAATATGGTCTGCGTGACAACAGTGGTAACATCACACTGAACATGTTAAATGAAAGTAGAAACTTTTAGTCTTTAAGCTTAACTCTTTTAAAAGTAAGTTTCTCCCAACTTCTCCAACAATCAAAAAAGTTCAAAATTTTCAAAGTTTCCAAGCCGTAAAAGTGCTGTCACGCATTCTTACTTAGTCTGTTTTTCCAATCCCCTTCAGACGCCCAATCGTTACACATGAGGTATTAGCTAATTTACTACCCATTATTCATGGCTTTACATAGTACAAACGAGATATTCTTAACCAACACTACAAGTTTTACTAGAGAAATGGAGACGTCGTTTGTATCTATTCAGATATAGACTAATTTGAATCCATCTATAACCAGATGAAATTAGTAGATGAGGCCAACCAACCAATCAAGTATTACGGCCATATGCCACCTTTTGAGCTCGTCAGCAATGGGGATAACCGTATCTATGTATGTGTTTGCAATTTCGGCTGGCAAAGTGAATACAGAAGACAATAGTGAGGAGTACGAAAGAGAAAGAAAACTAACATATAACAGGGAAATTTTCTGTATTTAGAAGTCTGCCAAAAAAAATATCGCGAAGTAACTATGGTCGTTACACCTGCAGGAGTCGTCAGAGGTTGCCGTAGCAGTCGTGGCCGCCGGCGCTGCTGTTAAAAACACGAGGTGATACCGAACGACGCAATGGATACGTTAAAAGCTTGTATTACTGCTACTGTTACCAAATGAGCAGAGTCCTTCGATTTACGTTACGTTTTACTTTTTTGATTGACATTAACAGTAATTTCTATCGTCTTCATCACCTGAGGTTGCGGAGGGGCATTCTATCTATGAGCGACTGCTCATCTTCATCCAATATGACGCATTGTCTTGTGGTCATGCCGCACACCCTAGAGCCACTGCAGCGTCGAACTGGATGACACAGCAAATCGCTTAACACGAGTAGTGAATCGTTATTAGCCTATATTTGTCAGGATAGCTGACTTGCTCATTTTTCCAGCAGACTTGGTCTCAGTTACGTTGAGCCTAATAGCTCGCGTTTAGCTTTGAAGACAGACAGGCAGGTAAAGGCCAACCGGCCGGTCGGCCATCCGTCCGTCCGCCTGGCTAGCCGCTCGTCGCCGCTCGTAGAGCTACTGCTACTGCCCTCCAAGGCGACCTTCTCCCATCAATTTCCAACTTGCCCATTGGTGCCATACAGGCTGGCCATCCGTCCACTAAGCCTAGCCTAGGGGGCGCTAGCTAGGAAATGTCGATGGGGGAAATCGGTGCAGGAAGGGAGGAAGGTGCGGACCACGGCACGATAGTGGCGCCCTCTTGCTATCCTTCGAGAAGCAGCAGCCCGGCCAGGGGGCGTGCCTGTCAGTCGCCTAGAGAGCATTGAAGTCTTGCCCGTTGGCCGTTTTCGGATTGTTTTTCCACAAAATTTAGCCCGTTTTGTCGTGAGTGACCGTGGACAAGATCGGATACCACCTCTGAGGAGTGGCCCACACCAGCCAGGGTAAGTACAAGGAGGTTATGGATCAGGTAGCATACGGCCGCACCCTTTACATGGCTACTGCAACTAGGGCTTATTATCTCAGCCCATAGCGTATTATCGACCCTGCTGACTCGTACACGTAGAGCAATGAGCCTGCCAACTAGCAACCCAGTAGCACTAGCAGACTATACATACAGCAGCTGACCATGTGTTGGGACTGCGCCATGGCCCAGGGTCGCAGCGACCGGTGCGGCCCCACCCGCGACCGCAGCTAGTGTAACTGCTGCTGTTACCGCTTCCAGTGGCAAATATATCAAGATGCTTCGCCGATTTCGACGCTCTGGTGCCGAAATAAAGACTGATGGCGACGATCGGCACCGCCAGCTGCCTAAGCAGCAAAACTGCGCAACGTCAGACGATCAAGAGGGACCGATTCTGCGCTGTACAAACCGGCGTTAGATGCACGATGCGCGTGGGAGGGGCTGTCCGTGTGCAGTCACGAGTTTTGTGCTGTGTGACGTTACAACAGCTCCTTCGAGCCATCTCGAAGATCGAATGAACTCGTTTGTGGAAGGCCGCTTCGTTATCAAAACTAAATGTATTATATATTTAATAGTCCCACGTATAGCCATATATCCAGTGGCTGCCTTCTGAGCCTACTTGCTAGCACTAATTTTCTTACTGTTACGTGAATTTGACGGACGGAAAAGAGTTGGAATCGAAAAAAAAAAAAAAAAAATAAGTACTTGCTTGTGGCTGTTAAAAGTTCCAACAGCAGCGGCAGCAGTAACCGTACGTACTCGTTTTTTTCACATTTAGTTCTGTTTGTTGCCATGAAAGCGGCATCATCTTTCTTATAATAATGCTAAGACGAACACTTAAAAAGGACACCACGGGACTAATACGTGGCGGCCTAAAATATATATACCATACATATGTATATTACGGATACAATGTTAAAATTCGTTAGCGGTTTCAAGAGTGGCTGTCGAAATGAGGACGGTTACTTGAAATAATGCCCTCGGGCTTTCGATAGGCTGGTATTTGCAATGTCAAAACAACAGAGTCAAAAAATGAAGGTTCGGTAGTACGACTCCAACTCTTCCATAACTGCCAATTCTCTGATCGGAAACATAGGTGTATAGTACTTGGCTATGTGTATGATAGTTTTTAAATTCATGAAGAGATAAACGGGGTGAGACTAGCATACGTCCATTTACGGGTAGGTTGCGAGCCGGCCGCCACCGTTTCCTCCATAAAATTGTCGGCTAGACTAGTAGCCATGCTCGTCAGCATAACAGTGCTTGTCCGGTTAGTGAACGAGGCAGACTGAACGGCAAAGCCAATCAGCTGGGCGTTCCCGATCGAGTGCGCGAAAGCCCAAAGGCCTTTATCTGTCCTATATATATATATTGCATGGACGTTGCTTCGATCCATTCCTCGACAGATTGTGCTAGTCATCGTCAACGGGCCTCCGCATATATCGGGAACAACAATCCGATATTGAAACCGCGCCCACCCGACCTATTGCTATTGCTGATGCCAATGATGTACGAATTGAAGCTGTCTGTATACGTATTTTGTATGTTGACCGCGCACTATATCTCTATTAATATCATTATTTGTACAGGAAGGGTATACATTAAAGGGAGCTTACAACATCTAAGTTAGGCATCGAACAATGGGTTCATGGGCTAATCTTCTATAAGTGTAAAGCATGTACACCATTATCACGCTTAATTTATGTAAAGCTTTTGATAGGGAAATACGTTGAAATAGAAATATGTTGCATGATATAAAATTACAGTCTTTGTAATACGGAGGTTTAAGGGACGAGAAAATATTCTACTTCTATTCACCGTTTTATGTTTATGTATCCGTTTTGGTTGTGTCAATTTGTAATCAGACTTTTTCTATCAATCTGATCACGGGATCTACTGACCGTGATCCAGCAAGCGCAAACTGAATATCTTCTGTGATGAAGATTATTATAATTTAAAGAACTATTTGCTCCAGTTAAGGCGTAAATGCTATAGGTAAGGCGGTCCAAACTGGATGAGGATCTCGATTATGAGGCGAAAACCGTAATTGTGTCGAGTAGAGCTAAATAATGCTAAGAGAAAAATATCATTAATAAAATTAATTAGACCCCACTTTTCTTTTGTGGCAAAGATGATGGCGCCGGCGGGCAAAGAAAAAAAGCGGAGGCAACTTCACGAGCTCTGATGACGCCTTTTCAGAAATGAGTCCAACTATTTTCTACCTGGCTAGTCGAAATCGATTGGCTAGACAGAAGACACACAAACTAGTGCGCTAATAATAACAATGTCGATCTGCATGCGTGCAGTGTACAGCTTACCTTTGCGAATGGTGCGCTATCTCTCATTCCCCGTTACGCGAGGGAGCACCAGAAACGGCCTTTTCCGGATAGCCCACGCGTAGACGATGGAAGACTACCTAAGCTGGGGGGGGGATCCTTTATTAGCCATAGCATTTGCCTAAACCAGGTCTTATCAGATGGCGATTGCCTTTTTAGCCGAAACGCTTATTATAGTACAGTGTAAGCTGACTGGAAGTTACCAATGTTATCTTTGTGGTCGAGTAACGCTGTTGACCTTCCTCGAAATTCAAACTCACGATTCTATGTCACTGTTGCTTTTATGCCGATTCTTTTGGCCGTCGACCCTAGACAAGGTTATAACATGAACGTAAAGGAAATAAAACTCATCTACCGATTAATTGACCGCTTCACTTTACACTAACAATGACGGGATGGGCTTCATGAGATGCTGGTTCATTATCTTGACAACCAAATTGCATGACTGGAGCATACAAAATGAGCGAAGCCAAATTTCGAGGGACAAAGCGCACCACCCAACCGCGAAGTCTGCTTCATTGAGTACAGCCTAGGTTGTTTCGGAAAACGACAGCACCTACATTTATGCGCATGGTCAGGAAAGTCGCTATACATTAGGGTTTTGTTAGTATCGATATCACTGCTGGATATCAATTCGCAAGTAGACATTTCTCACTGAATCGGCGTTAGTTCCCCCTGGGATCCTGTTGTCTCTGCTGTAGATTCTTTGGACTATCGAGCTTGACGTCGGGATTGGTCCTTTCAAATATGGGAGCCACAGTTCTATCAAAAGACGATCTGTGTAATGGCGCGAGTGAGCATATGAGGAAAAGCGAGCAACGGGAAAAATAACAATACTTCTTTCATGCATGCTACGCACTGAATGGATAGTAACAGTGGTCGCGGTACCCGAAACGTCCTATCGTAATGTGGGACGCCGTTGCCCGCGTCGTTCCGCGCATAATTCACTATTGGCACGTGTAACGACCTCAGAGTACAAGCGTCAAGCATGCAGCTGTGAAACTACTCTGCGCTGTTTGAGGCCGCGTCGTGCAGGCACGTATCGCCAATAACTTCTATCCGCGCCGTTGATGTTGTACTGAAGCCGACAAACTGCTGTAACACGAAAGGCGAGTGTGTTCGATCGGCAAAGATAATGCTAATAGTAAAAACAACTGTCTTAGATACTCATCAGCTTCCTTACTTACCGACTTATGACAGGCAAGATTAACACTACCATTTGAGATCACAATTTATACCTCTTGCCATGAGACATATTACAAACCTAACTAGTTCTTTTTATATTCACCGTATTTTATTTAAAAAAGAAGCAGCCGCGTATGTCGCAACAGTCAAGCCGATAAGCGATTCTATTACGAAAACGTTTTTCTAAAAAAAAAAAAATAAAAGAGGCGGCTTTAGGCTACCCAATGTGTTAAGACTTGATTGTATAGATTGCCGATTAAAGCAATGCCTAGTGGCGATATTGGACATTAAAGTCGAAACATTTATTTCAACAGATTGAAATTAGAACGTAGGAATGAGGTAAGGCGTTGCGTACCGACCCAGGTCGTGAATGGGTTTGTGAGCATGTGCTGGTCTAAATTATAAACCCGGCGTTGACACAGCTCATTTCCCGCTGGTAAGTTCGTCTGAAGCAACTAACTAATCTGTCTAACTAAGGCAGTTCCGGACGTAAAAACTCGAAACACTTAGGTAGATTGAGATCGACTCGACTGATGCTTTAAATATCTTTGGGACATATCTCCACAGTCATACCGGCAGGCAGCACGACGAAATGCAGCATATGCATCTACACATTGTAAAAGTGTCAGTTTTTTTTTCTTATAGAGAACTGAAAACGTGGGTTTTCATCGTTCTTGTGCAGATGGCTCTG
Organism: Varroa destructor; assembly: GCF_002443255.2. Lineage (NCBI taxonomy): Eukaryota > Metazoa > Arthropoda > Arachnida > Mesostigmata > Varroidae > Varroa > Varroa destructor. The sequence continues at coordinate 37,776,265 of NW_019211455.1, read as the reverse complement.
CCCCTATAAAAGCCATTGTCGACCGTGTTCCTATTTGTGGTATTTCAAAATGTGATAAAATCTCTTAAAAAGACCGTTGTTTACATGAAGATTTTCAGAAAAGCACCTCCAAATAGAACTTATATTCCCATTAGTCGTGTTTTTATCACAGGGAAGTTACATGGAGAAATATACCACTGGAGCCTATCGAATGCTTTCGAACTACTACAATAGATTTGCTTTATGTCTAACGTGAACTCAACACTAAGCAAGCTTAGCTAGAGATTTTCCCCACTCTTTTCGGGTCTCTGTCTATGTATTGGTTCCATGTAATGATGCAATACACAGGTAAATAACAAACGTTTTCTGATTTTAAGAAATGCCAGAGGATTAGTGGCTCAACGGATTAAAGACAGATCGTTCTTAAGTTGAAAGATTGAACTTACATTACAAACGTAGGAATGTAATAGCTTTTACGTGTAGAACTTACGTCTAGTTGGTAAGAATTAAGGCGACGATTTCTAATCTTTGTTTTTGATTATATACTTTATCCTAAAACGTGGTCGGTATGCCATCCCTTAGTAGTCTAAGGGCATAGACAAACGAAATGTTTTAACACGAAGACAGCATGTATATCGCTTGTAAGGTAACTTTATTTAAATGTTATCTTTGTTCTTAAAGCGATGACTGTTTTCTGCTTAAATCAGAGCCAATGACATTGATTAGCTGTAGATTTAGTACACTCCTCATAGTTTCTTCAAAGCTTCTTGGGAAAATTCATGTGTCAACCCTGTTTGCTTCCAGCGCGTCGATAACAAATAACGTAAATCATATCGTATGCCCCGATCCCTGTTAATTTTCTGTTGAAATAACTAGCTGATTTTTGAGACGTCCCTATTGGGAAAGGGAGAGCGAAAGGCCTGCTTATGTGATAGAAACATGTAAAGGGAGTACACCTTTTTAAATAGGATTATTTCAGCATAATCACCTTTGCTGCATTGAGAATTAAAAGAATCGAACTAAATTGTTCGTTGTCGTATTGTGAGCTAGGCATTTTAATGGACAAAAACTTTTTTTTATGACCTATTAACGAGACACATTTACTGATAGATAAGAAAGAAAAAACAGTTTCAATTTGTGTGCGTTTCATCGTGGCTCACACTATTCTACCGGCACAATTTATCTGTGTGTGCCTCCTAATCGTTTTCCAGTTACGCCGTATAACGTTTTATGAATTTTCCTAACTGCTCCAGGGTAATCAAGAGTTTCGTCTGGATTGCTACACTTAGACCGCCTTCTAGCCTTGCAAACGCATGTACAGTCTCTTCTTGGTTCTAACTATGAAATTATGTCAATAGCGTCGTCGAAATGAGGCTTACTGCTGCCGCCTATATGACGTTGACGCATATTTCTCAATTTTTTCAAAGTACATCAAGGGTCCACTTAATTACAAGGCGGAACAAGATGTTGCCTCTATATATACTGTTTTAGAGCATTGCCTTGAACGTTTCTGGAAGTATCAAGGGTATAAAATAGTTATTTTCTAAATAGTGAATTCGTTTAAATGTAAATTATTTGCAGGCATAATTTTGTATGTATCTGAGAACTATTTAGTAACGAATAGAAAGAAATACGAAACTTACTTGATGAGTGGCATTAGACATGTAATCAAAACCTAGAATAATCACGAATGTTTATAAATTAAGAAGTGTTGTTTCTATTTGCGTCTCCTTAATGAACCAAACAATGTGTCGGACATGCAAACCAGCACAGTCATACAATAATTCCCTAATTTCAATGCATGCCTGCCCTTCTCTCTGATGCATCCTCCCTGACATCGAATACGCTTTACCGTTTGAGCCGACGACTCAGTCTTCTCTATGAAATTCTGTTCAACGGTAGCTAGGTCGCAAAGTTATGTAACTTTTGAATTCAACAGATACTTGCCTATTCATCAATTAACAGAACAGTTTGAAAAACGACAAAAGAAAATCACAAAAGCCAGCCAGTTGAAACCTACATGTCAAGCTTTCCGCGTCTTGCCTATACCGTGCTAATAGCAGAGCTTTCAGCTACTTGTGAATATTAATCAGCTACTCAGGCGAGTCATAATGTATGCCTTTCATTAGGGGCAATGTTCTGGATTCCTGTCTTCCAGTGAGTAGAGCTCACTGATTGGAGCTAGCTGTTTGTGCAGTTACCTAAAAAAAAGGTAAACCGTGACTACTGATGGGCATCAGGTTCTCACCGAGACTTCTCAGAGCGCGCCTAGGCTGTCGCCGTTTGCAGTCTATGTAATGGCTTGCATACTACTAGTACTCGACAAACTGATCGCATTTGAAAAGGAGCTCCACTAGTTGACTTGCGGGGAGTGTTTCTTTCGGAACGGGGTCGCCGTTGGTCAATAGAGTTTTTAAACCTGGCGGATGACTGCCATTATTTAGCTCTAAAAATGTGTGACACAGAGGAAATATAACTTTAAGCAGCATAATTAGCTGTGAACAGAGAGATTTAGTGTTTGACATTAGCAGAAAGAAATGGGCAACTGAGGGTGAACGAGGGAGCCGCTTCATATACACTAATTGAACGCATAGATAATAGGAAATTTGCCAGGTCGACGAAGTGATTTAGCTGTATATAGTAGGTTAGTTTTAGAAAAATAGTGAGTGCTCTAAAACTAGGTATTGTCAATGCCTGTCACATAACCTAATGGAATTATTACCTAAGCCGTACAATAGACATGAGTCAGCCAACTATTTGAAGCAATCTCTCTGACCACGAAGTTTGTTGTTTTGACTGATGTCCGAGATAGTCACGGCTTTTCTGTATACGAGTTGTGTGTACAGCCACTGAGAGCAGCCAGCAGACGTTGCCAGCAAATAAAAACTCATATTAATCTATAATAACTGCGGACACTTTCTGTCCCTGTGTTAGCGTATTCCAGTTACTGTATATCACGCCGAGGGTGGTCTGCCAAAGAACAACCGTCACTAATCGCTTAAGATGTTACCCGACAAGGAACTTTCAAGTACCCGCCCCGGCTTTTTCCTTATGTCCACTTGGTGCCATTTACAAATAAGCTTAACCAAGACAAACTAAAAACACGCTTACGTTTCGCTGATTGAAGTGCTGTCTCACTTATCAGAGTGAACCCGTTCTCCCAAAAGCGGTGCATACTTATGAGGCTCCATAAACTGATTTGCCAGTGGCGATGAAGCGAGTTACAGAGCAGCAAAAAGCTGATTCAAAGACTTTATCTTTGGCAACAAAAATTAGATATGGATCAGAATTCCATAAAGGAAAGCAATAGAGGTCTTGTCTCGGATGGCTGTTACGCAGGTCGTATTGGCCGAGGGCAATTGCCTTCTAGATGCCCTCTTGGGCTTGATGATAAAAATAGGTCAATCTTTGTGTCCAACGCGCCAGGCTTGTTCCTTGACAAAGAAATTGTTCCGTCAGGGAACACTATCTACTGCGGTCATCCTCAAACCTAAGGGCGGTGGCCCAGGCAGGTGCACTGACTGTACCACCGCTTGCTACATACTGCTAGTCTACCGAAGGTCATTCACAAACACATTCTACGTTAAGCGCCTGCCATGGGCGGGACATATTACATTTTATCATTGCATCTCTAAAGCCGATAAATCTATAGAAAGATGTAGTGGGCTCCTTTATCCTTTACAAGCTTGATGCTAGTTTTCGTCTCATGCATCTTGCAAGCGTACTAAGCGCCATATATATATATATATATATATATATATATATATATATATACGTATTTTAAGGTCAATGCGTAAATAGAGAATGGAACACCTATCAAATGCGGTAAAGCTATTAAACATGATATGTTCAACGATCTAACATCAAACGGTCTTCGATGTACAGGTATAAAGTGTCTGACACTATGCTAATATAGTTTTAGACATAAAATCTTAAACATTTATTTTGTTACACGGCGAGCAGGTAAGAAGCGCCAAAGGGCGATGCTCTGGAGTTCCGTAAGTTGAAAACAAGCAAAACAGAGGAAAGCCCCTTAGCTAGAATTTTGCACCATCGTGGTCGATACGAAACGTAATCTTAGTTACGTACTATTATTGCGCTCATTAGTTCTACACGAAAATCTTACACCACATATATATCTACACACTTACCACAATCATAACAAAGCTTATAAAATATTCACGGGCTAGTCAGATATATATCTGGTAAGCCGAAGAAGTGCCAATGACATGGCAGAAGGAGGGCACAATATTAGCTGATTGATAGCGGCCCTAATGCCCGGGTTCTTCGGACAGCCCTCAATATGAAAAAAAAAAATCTGTCAATACACCTGCTACCTATTTTCATGTAGCAAACATGAGAACGCATCACGTTCATGTGACAGTTCTCAATTTGGTTGTTTTATAGCAGAATAGTACGTTTTTATTGGTACGCAACGTCAGATGTAAATATCAGACAAAAGAACTTTGTTACATTTGAGGTAATAGACTGACTTAGCTTATGAAGGCTAAATAGATAATGTATCAGCAGTAGTTCCAGTTTGAGAGATCCCGCGAGAGCCGTCTAGCAACGGAACCTATGACGGAACAAAAAAGGCACTACGATTTACGTGATGAAACGAGCACAACATCGCGCTGGTTGGCAGAAAGCAGACAGAGCGGCAATAGCGATCCGTGCCGTCTAAAGCGGCAAAAACACACAGAGAAACCCATTATTGAGTCTATCCTCTGTTTCACTCCCGTTATCGTACGACCGATTTTGGCTGCGCGACGTAAATAGAAAAAATGAAACGATAGTCTACCCATTGCTCTATTTTTGTCCTTATGCTGCCCTGATCTCTGAGTAGTTATAGCGTCGATATCCTGTGATCCGTTGTACTTTTTCATTGAGAAAGGGCTAGTACATCCTAATATCTAGAATAAGGTGGATCGTTGGACTGACAATGCTTGCGTTGATGCCGTATATTTCTCATTCAGTTACGCTGTTTGCCCAATGATCAATAGCACAAGCAGCGAGAACTCAGTAGTCAAGCTAGACGCCATTGTGTCTTCAGCATGACGCAGCAGTAGGGCCTTTCGCACCCTGCCAAATCTCGTTTCGCGTACAGATCTGTAATTAATTGTAGCTTTGCAAAAACGCCTTAGATAGAACACCATCTGAATCGTACAATTAGCCTTAATGCGCTTGTAAATCGTTTACTGAATTGTGCCTTATTTACCATTCATTTCATCAACTGGGTCGTGACGCGGTGTGCCTACATGCAAAGGTATGGTATCTTGTTCTCCCCTATCTGTCTGCGTCTTCGACTCCCTTGATGTCATTTTTCTACGCCCACTTTATCTCATCAACCATCGTATATCGCCATGTTACATCTTTTTCGAATAGCTGCAACATATATTATCTTTGGCATATTATTGTAACTACTTAAGGTCACCTTTTTTTGTGCGATTTCACAGCATAACTGCTAGCACCTTTGGCCGGCCTTAATAGTGCAGAACGTGAGCTGAGTGAGCAAATGTGCTTGAACGGTCAGTCCAATACAATTTATATACATCTACATTGTTGAACGCAAGGCATCGACATTCCTCCAAGTGATCCCATCCAAGAGCTACTCATTAATAGCGATAAAGGGCTTTAGGCTGCAGGTGCACCTTTCTAAAGGGAACTTCACTAATTAAAGGAAGGCATTGCCTTATCTTTATTCTTCTGCAGATTTTAATGGTAGACGATAAAAGTGACAAAATGAAGATTTGCAGCTCATCTTCAGGGTTTTAGACCCTACATTTAAGGTTCTCAAATGTGCTTTACGTGTTTCTATTGGAGGTTCGAGTCATCAAATGTATTATATATATATATATATTATTAACGAAACAGAGCAAACAGTCTCGTTAAGCGGTCAGCTCCACAGAGAGAGAACTCTAAACGTTAAGGTATGGCCCGAGTAAAAAAAAACTTGGAACTTAATTCATTTTAACCATCAATCAGATATTTGCGAATATGTATTTTTGTTATTTGTGTATCAGTTTTTGGAATACACAATATTCAGTAAACTATGCAACCCGGCGGTGACTCAGCCGAAGCTTAATGGCCTTCATTATTTATTTTGCAAATGCATATACAGATAAATTTTTAAATAAAAAAAAGCAGGGCTAAGATTGTCAATAGCTGGCCTGATATCTTAAACTTGTCTTAAGCCTTTTATAACCAAAGTTTGATGCCCTCCGCGACTTTTTAATTGTTTCTAAAATAAACGCCTCCAGCTGGATGCAAACAAGTAGCTTGCCTTATTTACGGGAGTTTCTAATTTGTGTCAGGATACACACACCCAAGCCCAATTAGTGTTCCAAATTTTAGATCTAATACCGTTAAGCACTACTTCAAAATCGTGACTACCTAGCAGTGCGCACAATACGGCTACTTATATCTCCGGCAAGGTATAATTTTCATCAAGTAAAACCGCTATTCTGCCCTGTTACTTGACTGTTAAATTTGACCTGGGGTTTTGTGTAAGCCTATTGTTACCGTTTTGTTATTTAAAAGGTGATTCAAAAAAATCATTATAAGCAGGATCGTCGATTGAAGCTGTGCTTCAAAAAGCCGCTGATAGAATAATCTTATAAGGGGCCAAGTAGAAACTAGAGTACCAAAAGATTATATTTCCCTTGTTGGTATTCGATATGATATCGTTTCCTTCAGCGCTATAAGCTATAAATTCAGCTGGAAAAAAGGAAGCAATATATATATATATATATATATATCTCACGCACACACATATATACGTATGTATGCGTGAAAGCTGCATATATTCACCTGCCCTGGCATAAAGAGACAAAAAACGTAGGTAGCGCTAAAACCGGGTAAGGACAAAGCAAGGAACTATGGGATACTAGGTTACTGTAGATCTGTGTAGAATGCCTTCCAAACTTCCAGCGGTCCCATTTAACCAAGCCATCCTTTTCGTCTTCGTCCGCTTCCTTCTTTTCCTCTTTTGATAATTTTTATTTACATTTATTTTGTCCTACTTGATTTCGCTAGTAAAAAAGACGTTCTTCTTTGTTGGCATACACCGGTTGTTTCCGTTTGATACTGCCAATAACAGATAAAAGCGGCTGTCAACTGTGTGTGATCTGTTTTCGCAGATTTATGCCTACTAACAGTAGTCAGCGAATGAACTGGGTCAAGGATGCAAATGATATTCAACTTTAAGAATATTTCCTCTTTTTAGCAGAAAAAGATTAAAAATAGTCTAAGCTACAGCCACACATCGTGTAAACGGTACACAGAAAGGAGTCGAGCTTTTTTGCCTAGATGTGTACCTCTCATTTAAATTACGCTATGTAACTGAGCGTACATAATCCCGTAGCGAATGATATAATCTTGTTTTGAAAGCAACAAAGAAGGCCAAATCATTCAAAAAACAACTTAGGTAAGGTAGCCAGTTGAAACATAATTAGCCATGACTAGTTCTTGGGCAGTGCTGGGCCACGGCCATAAAAGCAGTGAACAAGCAATCATGCTAGTCAATATAAACAAACGAATCTAGCGCAAGTTATTTTTACGATGCAAGAAACTACGAATTACTAGACCAGGTGCGTGTTCTCTCTTACATGCCTAGAGGGCAATGTAGGCTCGGGCTGACGGCAAGGTCGCAACATCAAGTAGAGACGTAGGGCGTGGAACGTATGAGCAGGCGTGGCACTCCACAATACAGATTCCACCACTCCGTTCGCTCCATTCTTTTGCCTCTTTCTCTTTTTGCGCCCTCTTTCGCCCCCGCTCACTTTCTCGGGCACAAACTCCCTCGCTCTCTTACGTTGACGCCCCTCTATGCTAACCGAGCTATCGATGGCGGTCCAAGCCTTTATGAATCATTTAACTATTTTGTGAAGAAAAACATACGACACGCCGAAAGACTTGTAAGCTGGACAGCAATTGCTGAAAAGGAACAAGTCGACAGGAGCTGCATTTTTTTAGGAAACGACGTTAGGCCAAGGCTCTTAGTGAAAAGGGACCCCTGAGAGCCTAACGGATTAGAGGGCATCTTCCTTAGATTTGGCAGCACAAAATGCCTGAAAGGGAGTCAACGACGTATTTTCGGCGGTCACATGATCCTTAGACGCATGTCTATGGCTCTCCAGCTATGCCTCATTGCGTTTTGATCCTGAATAGCTGACGCCCTATTACGTCGCCCCCAATCGGGACGGCGCGGTTGCTTGCTCCAGACAGTTATCAGTACAGTCTAGTGTAGTTGTAGTAATACAGGTGCAGCGTAGGTGCAGGCGTTAGCCCGCAAGCTGGTCAAGTCGGTGCCTATACTAAAAAGGTGGAGCTATCCATTATACTCGGAGATTATACTCTGAACATCGCTCACTCTTACACAGCAAACTCATCGCAGCAATGTTGCCATCGTCTTCGAGTTAACCATAAACTTCAGCCTCCCCCTCTGCTTGCCTTCTCTCCCCTACACAACCTGCCCTAGAGCATATATACCCCTTTCTGCTGTACTTCAATCTCATTCATTTTGGTCTATCCTCGTAACACTAGCAGAGTCCGTCTTCTCTCACACATTCCCATCAAGAAGTACTCATGGTCAGCCATTATTGGAGTACCCTTGTCCTCTTTGCGGTCACTTATTCTTGGCTGTCGTAGCAGTACATCTACGCAGAAAAGCATCGATATTTTTATGGGTACTCTTCTGTATATACATAGGTAAATTCTAATCAAATGTAGTCGCATACGTCGTATCGTGTACCGATCGTTCTGCACCAGCATTTCTTACCTGTTGTTTATCCTTTCTAACTGTGAACCTCAAGTTAGTGGTAGTATGTATATGGATATTTAACTCAGTATGTATTCGATTTCTTTGACTCGTTTATTCTTCATTTGCAGACTTACAATCTTATGTATTTATATCTTATGTATTATATATCAGTCCTCTGCGAAGTTAAATGTCAGCGAAAGACAGTCCTCTTGAAGAACACAGTTTATGATATCTAAAGGTTAACACTTAACATCACTGTTAGGTTAGGCTGCCAACTAGAATATATATTATAATCAATTGAAAGATCAGACATCGAAAGTAACACTACGAGTTTATTCTATGCAAACAATTGAGGACTACTAACATCTCTTTGAAATCCTTGTCGGGTTTTTAACTTACGGATAACTTACTTATAACATGATGAGATGAGCGCTTTCAAAAGTCGAAGGTTAACAGTGTTGGTGGTGTTCATGACATTGTTGCTACCATCACTGATTGTGTATCGTCTCGTTTCAAGGCTTCATGCCTTCGTAGATCCCTGGATATAATGATGATTGGAAGAGGAATGAGCTATTGTTTGCGTTCTATTGTCCCATGGCTTCATTGTTGGTTGCAGTCGACGTCTTCGGGGGAGAACTTTGCCTTTCCACATAGGACCGACTTCTCAGTACCGCGCTCCGACACCCACAATGCACGATGAACTGAGACTAAGAGAAATGGAACTCGAATCGTCGAACCAACGACGCGACTCACATTGCGGCAATGCTGCCATTTACTAGATCTAGCTATCAATTTGAAAGTGTTTAAAGAATGTGTTAGTCCTGAGGGAGTCAAGCGACTTGCCAAGACACCACTGCTTCGCGAGGAATGCAGAACAGAGAGATACGACAGGGGCCCAGGGCAAAAGTGTGGTGAGGGCAAGCGTACCATGTTTCCAGCATTTGCTTACGGTTTGCGGCTGTACATGGTTGTGCGTTAGTCGTTTCTCGGTTCTTTTCTTGCCGTTCCTTTTAACGGTAAATTCCCACTGTAACGTTGCTTCGAACCTTCCCACTGATGATTACAGGCTAATTGAGGGAGCCCAGTGTCATCGCATTGCATTACATAGAAAAAAAGAAGCATAGTTTGAAAGGTACAGGTACCGTAAGACGTGTATCGTATTCTGCGCTGACAGTAATTTTATTTGACCGGCAGAACTTTACAAGTCACGCTTTTCGGGGCCACATAAGATGATAGCATAAACAAAATATATCTATTTTTTTATAGGTAAAACATAGTAATTGACTGGTACTCAACCGCGTTTCTCTAATGTATTCGGGCATAAAGGCCGTTTCTATATAGGACGGTGCGTTACACGTAAAGGGACCACTTCCTAAGAGTCTCATCAATATATTGTAAAACGGTTATTTTCATCACAATAATAGCCATTATCTTCATTTACCTTCCGCGGTGCAAAGTGTTTATCTGCTTAGAAAGAAGACTAAGACGCAAAAGGCTGCGCAATACTTTCAACAGCAAGTCGTGTAGCCTTGATATAACTTCGCGATTTCAAATCCAGCGAGGTCGATGGGAGAATTAGCCAACTTAACTTCATTTAGAACGGTGATTGTTATTTTAAGGTATTGAGTTGCACTGCAGTAAAATGTAACGTGATGGGTTTCTTAGTAAGTTGTGTTCAAAAGCCTGCATTATAATAATAATAATAATAAGCCGTAATACTGCTTATTGTATTGCTAGCTATCACTGCTCAGATACGGATCAGCTTGGCCAACGAAAATTAGAAGTTCTTGATCAGGATATCATCAATTATGGACTTTGCCCTCAGCTAGGTCATCTATGAGCACGAAAACGCAATATCTAAGCAATTTGAGAAAATACAGGGCTTATGCCTTGTATTGAAGAAAATTAATTAGACCAACTCCTTTTCGCGCAGCAGACAACAAAATACACACGTTTAGATAAATATTTGAAAGTGTTTTTCAATGTGTATATCTAAAAATCGTCCAGGCATATTTATTACCTTTCGTAAGTAAAGCATCACCATTTTTTCTGCCATTACGAATAAATATTGAAACGCAAGATACTGTTATCGGCTAAATTTGTGATTACGGATGCGTCAAATATTTGTCCGTATCGGTCAAGTTTTCTCGTGTCCGCTTGCACCAGCTGGCCAAAATACTGGTCTTTAGCTGGTTTTTAATGGTTACACCTGGCACATTGGGAAAATATTTTCTGCACGTGTTAGTAGGCGACATAGAAGAACTTGTACAAACGAGATACACAGGGAGCGAGATATAGTTCTTTTTTGGCATTTCTAAGGCCGAATGCGCGAGAAGTGCCTTATATATATATATATATATATATATATATATATATATATATAACCTATAATTCGCTGTAATTACAGTATCAACTCCAAGTCTAAGCCGTTCACTAGCGTAATAAAAAAATATTCCTGCCTGAATCCGCAAATGAGCCTTTTGATAGTAATCGCTCGTCAAGCAACATTGGTAGATGGAAATAATTAAGCTGTCGCTCGAGTATGCAGCATAGAATAGGTTATAACATCACTAGATTTCCGATGAATAGCAGGCCAAAAGCCCCAACGAGGCAAAACTTAACTCCCGAAAAGTTCTAAAAATAGACTTTTTGGACGCGTAAAATCCTGAAAAGATTAACGATTTAAGCTTATGTGGACGTTTCTATCGTTAACTAAAGCTATCCTCACTAAAACAGTTTTTGCATCAAAGCTCCAAATGTATTAAAAATGGCTTCTTGAAGCTTTTTGATTAATTTTCATGCCTTCTTAACCTCTATCCTCTTGAGAATCTTGCTGCGCACTTCACGAAAATCTTCCTCGAAAATAGTCGCGTAAAGACTGGCAACAAAGTTTTTAATTCTGGTGGCGGTCTGCTTGCGTGAAGACATTACATAAGAGCTTGTCTTCGTCAAACTGTAAAAATGAAGTATTGTTGTCTAATTAGCTTGTTTTGTTCTAAGAGAAACTAGTTGTGTAATGCGCAGAATGACTAATGAACACGCGCTCGCTACGACAAACAGCCAACCATAGTGTGCCTGATGAATGTCCTATATATATACACTGACACCTGTGTTTCACTTGGCCTCGTAATCAACCTATTGTGTGTATGTGCTGTTCGTGGCAGGCGTTTGACGGCAGAAAAAACTTGCAGAGCTGCTTTAGGGAAAATGGGCTTATATGGCGAGGCATCAAGATACCGTTAGTAGCGAACGAGCATCAATTAGGAGATCGTACCGTATGCTGAGCCCACCGTGTCCTGGCCCGACTACTTTTCTGGCCAGACCTGATTAAGCGGAACAAGTGGTTGGCTTTTCATATGCGCATCAACGTTGATAATAATAATAGTAATAATAATGATAATATTAATAATACACTAGAGGGGTATTGTTTTCCTCTTTTATATCAGCCGTATTCACTAGCCCTATATTATGCTCTAATAATATCCATATTAGTGGACTGTGATCTGTTAAACCAAGACCGTCGAACTCGGCTGTTGGGTAGGTGAACGGAAGGAAAATGGCGTGTCGTACAAAAGCTAATCCTACGCTGATTTCCCAGGATAACCTTTTAGCTTTACATCAATCTAGAAGGGTCCGACCGGCGACGAAATTGAGCTATATTGATCCTGGTATCATTCGACCTTGATCGACAGTATGCTACCAATGAGATTCTCTGTTAATAAATAGAACTTTGCGTAAAAACAAGTGTTCAGCAAAAATAGGGTTTTGAAGGAATGATATGTATACGGTTTTGCATCTCCTTTTTATCTGGAGTTTGGTGATTTTAGCTAAAAAGCTACATATGTGATTTCATTTTTGGCCCCTCGGGATTTGAGGTGCTAACACAGACTAATTTTCCGTTTAGAAAGAAAACTATCGTTGTAGCAAGAAAACTCACTAGGAACGAAGGGGAACCGGAAACAAGAGCGAGAATGACTTTACCTTGAAGGTTGAAGGCAACTTTCAGTGGCCCAAAGGCCGATAATTCTGTCTGGCCCGTTTCCGCTTTCCGACGATGAAAATATTGTCAAGATTGTTAACTGTTGTAGTATACTGAGCTTAAAACATAGCTGCTGTCTGTGTGTCAGTTGCAGCATATCTTCATTATGGCGTGGAATTTGGAGTTTTCGCATTTCTTAAAGGGGGCCTCAGCAGGGACTCTTACCTTAAGTGGACGACTGATGTTCAGTAGGACAGACTGAAGAAGGCCTACGCCAATCTTCGAAAGCCTCCCATAAGTTTCAGATATTCTCAGTACGGAAGCCTTATTAAGAGGTAGGCAAAAAATATCACAGAAAATCGAAATTTTCTGTGATATTTTTTCGATAAGATACATACATAAAGGCATAACCATTAAAAAAGTTGAAGGGATGACTTAGCGTACACAGATGATATAGAGGCAAAAAGAGAAATTGTGATGGTATATGCTTGGAAGCTTAAGTTCTATAGTACTCTGGATCTTTAACAACTAACTATGAAGCTTGACTGCGAACTAAGCATACCGTATTATAGCTAAGGCACCCGAGAATAGGACGCGTTCACAATCTATGAAACCGGTGTCGGTTTCTACATAATGTAGTTTCTCACTGAATAGTGGCATTTGCAATTCACGGCGGATTGTTTAGCAAATATTATTAAAGGCTATTTGCAATTTGTCCCATTTCATCGTTGCGTGCTCGTTCTTATAATGTTCAGTATTTTCTGGAAGCTTGCATCTTAGGAGACGTAAGGTAAACGCATCTGCAACCGTTAGTTCGGCCTAGCAGCTGAAAGACAGACATTTTTTGCTCTTCGCTAAGTAGTAACTACTATCGGAGGATACACTTTTATTTAAAAATGAAAATATATTATTTAATGACTCTTTATTAGGCATTTAATAACCAGCTTTTTTGAGACTGCTGTTGGTTCGTCAAAGGAGACGTTCGTTGTGTCTATACCTATAGTACAGGTGCATGCATTTGCGGCAGCTCTTACACAGCAGACGCCAGAAGCGCTAGATCTAATACATTGCCGCTTTCGTTATTATTAGCGGCGCCCGCAGTCTGACGCATGCGACCGTGACTCACCAAAATGAAACACCTTTGGGGCGAAAGGGCGAAACAGCCCCTGGCTGTTGGCGCAGGACAGTTTACAGTCGACAATGCGATTGGCCTTATTTGTTGGCAACGCTGAGCCTCATGGTGACGAGACTGCAAGTTGATAATACACTGACCTCCGCATTCGCCTACTACCCAACATTAATAGTAAAGTATGAGGGGCTAGCAGTTATCCAATCGTCCTTGATCAACGTAAACATTATTTACCTAAATGAAAGACTATCGGCGTGCCGACGACCTACTACCGCTCAACGCTTCGCTGGTCACGAGCATAACATGGTCATGATGGCACCTCTTGGAGGATACCCCAATTTAAGACCTCCCATCTGTGCGCCCTCCCTGCAAGCGTCCTCTTTCCTTTTTGGGTACTAGGGGGTGCATGTATACGCCAGTACACAAGCTCCGTTGACACGACTTCCAGCATAGCATGCACCTCAGCCCTTACTCAAACAGAACGGTCCACTGCCTTTAGCCAATTCGCCTTCCACAGACGGAATGATGAGGTTCAAAAACAGATAAAACTGGTCATGACTGAGTGTACCTTTTTTACGGTTGCGTACGTGTAGCATTTTAGAAAAAGAACAATCTTATTGGTCATCGTGCCTATCAACTAACTACTCTGTACCATGTTACTACTACGCATACTGGCTCATAAAAGCTGAAAACTGTTTACAGGGTAATCAATCGGGCATATTTCCGTAGGTTATAAAACGCTGTATGCTGTGATGAATATGGGTAATATAGTTAATTGTTCATTTACAGCCAATGGAGTTTTATCAGCACCAGCTAAGCAGACAAACTGTATGAACGCTGCTTAACAAAATTTGATTTTTAATTATTCACGTACGTAAGTTATCTTTAAGTTAAGCTATACGTAAGTTCTCTTTGATGAGAAATTTTCTGGAACAATGGCCTGATTTTAACAACACACCTTCCTTAATATGTGATAAAACTAATTTTTTCTTTCTTTTCCTTTACTCCTCAGCTTCGACCGTACCGAAATGACCGCTTTTTTAAAGCAAATACGATTTTAAAATGTGTTCTCTATTTTATTATTCCTGTGTTGCCTTCACTTGCCCATTTTCACTTTTTTTTTCTCCAAATGATCTTCTACAGCATATACCCCTCGAATAAGTTTCTGCCGATTCCAGGGCATAACAGTTGCACAATTTTGCCTGTGCCTTCGACCAGACGATGCAGTATCCGCAAGTTAAAAATGAAGGAAAAGATGATTCTAACTTGTTGGTGGTTACAAATTTGACGCTGAGCCTCGTTACCTTTACTACCACGATGGATGTGTCATCTGTATGGCGAATACGTCGTGCGTTCTTATGGCCTTATAAAGGCGTTTCTATATTCGTATCCTGTCTAGTCGACCATTACTACTTCCAACTCTTTTTTGTGGACTCTTTGTAGGTTTTTACAAGATATGAGTCCTACCACCCAGATTTTAGTGCTTCCTAGCTTGTCTCATGAACAATTACAGGTGGTAGATGTATCCAGCGTGGATTATTGTTTATATAATCCCTAAGTGAAAATAAGGTTTGTTGCAGAATGATAGAGCCTCATATTCTATTGATCATTTCGCACAAAGTATGCATGACGGTAGTTTTTCCTGGGCACGTGGTCCACACAGGAGAACCTGAATTAGCGGTTTCTGATATTCCTTATAGAAACTCGTTCCTTCTACGGCAGTGTGGTCCATACTACTCTGTCTGTGCAGCTTGATGACAATTTTAATGATAACTCAGTTATGATGCGATCCCACGCCGAGCCAAAACGCCTAGTTGGAAAATGTCTTAAGATATTCGAAAACTCCATTATTTTACTCTATCGTCTGCTTTGAAGTTTTAAAGCCTTAAATACATGAAATCTCATCACAATACATCAAAAAAGCAGCATACGGTAAGCTAGAAATGTTTTGCTATTTTTTCCATCACCTGTCTAGATAAAATATTCGAATAGGTACTTCAAGAAGCTGATCTTCGTGAAATGTGCAACAGAAAACAACGCATCCAAGCCCAAAATTCCAAGCTATTTTATTTGGAGTCGGCTTTTATAATTTGGCACCGCCTGTTAATGAGCATCTTTCTTGAAAATAAGAACGAAAATTCCGCAGTACTGAATATTGAGGCATCGTACGAGCATTTTGAATCCTTAATTCATCCAAATGAATATGCCGACTCGCATAGTCTGCTTCTATCAAGATCATAAAGCAAGATTTATCGGTACTTTCTTCAAATAGATAATTTTTGAATTGCACTAAGCTACGCCATCTCGGTTTGTCTTTGCATGAAACTCCCTAGAGCGTCCGAGCTGTTGGCGTTTTCGAAATTGAGTTTCTCCTTGGTTTTGTTCAGATATCACTTCAGATTTCTCTATTATCTCAAATTCTAGAGCAGGACCACGCTCCAGGGATGAACGTGGTCACGTAGAGATGTTTAGTACTGCGTATGTGTTCGATGTACATTCTTGTACAGCGAATTTCGCACTACTAATTGTTGTTTCGAGCGTTAGAAAATGAGACCCGTTTTGCAAAATTGGATAAAGTCGAACGAGGTTTCAAATTTTTACATAGACTACCTAACACGCCTCGGCCTTAATGATAAGAATAAACATAGGGACCGGATTACAACGAAAGGCCAGAGCTCTGCTTAGAAGCCGGGATTTAAGAGACCAAAGAACGAAAACAGCGTAAAGGCTAGTCAAAAGGCCAAGAAAGGCCGGAGTTGAGAACCGGCCGTTGCTCACTGATGAGGAGGGAAGGGAGAGTATTTTGAGAAAATAAAAGAATGTTGCTTTTGTACCTTAACAGTAGATGAGAAGACGGAAGGGGCTAGGCAGACCAATGAAACTTCATGACTAAGGAGAACTTCCTGGAAGGCAGCTGACGAGAGAGACGTGCCGGAGCGCACTCTTACCAAATTCCCGTTACCTAAGTTAAGAATTGCCTAGGCTGTTGCACGAACGCAAAAAGCATTTTTAGATTTCTCTAATAAAGTAGGTCGAATAAACAATATCGTCTCAAACTCCACACATGTGTCGGTGGAATACAAACCGTACTGGACCCAGAGAAGCTTAGCAGTGTGCTAATTGTAGAAAAATCACTAAACTCCTATCTAGGTTTGAAGATTTTTTGTTGAAGTTGAAAGCAGGAATACTTGAAACCGATTTTATTTTGCCTTGGGTACTGTTCCAAGAAGTAATTACCCGAAAACGTAATCCAGTCTTGCGTTCTTTACAGCATGCGCTTCTAAAATAGACGCAATTATACGTATATTTATTACAAGGTCCAAACAGTAACGGGTTGTGAAAGTTATAATTCTATAGGTCGTACGACTGTGATTAGGTCAGACGGCCTGATCAAACGACTACTCTCCGAGTCATGTCATATTCTGTACATGATCTATTTGTTTACGGTTACGAACAAATGTACGCCTCGGATGTTGCGGAGACATTTTACGAAAGTTGTGTGCCACAATAAAATCAGTTTGATTCAATATATCTACGTAAATGGCGCGGCCATGCACCTTAAGGTTGCTGTTCATTGTCACTGCTTACCAATTAGCCATAAGTATGCCCCCCAAACAGTTAAGATGGACACTGTTGGCGTGACATAAGCCATGTCCGTTAGCACGACGGTGCCTCCTTCCGGCTATATCATAGTGTCGCATTAGGGTCTGTAATATCTTCACAAGTTAGATTTTTATATCTAAACAAGTTATAGTGGCCCGTCTGCTTAATTCAGCAACAGCATGTATTCGCTCTGTGTGGGCCTAAAGCTGGCTAGGATTATGGCTGCTATTGAGCTCATGCCCAATTCATGTTCGACTCACCCGCAATTCATTGATTCTATTAGAGATACTATTGGAATTAACTATTGCAATATAACTGCAAGCACGAGAAGTGTATGAAGAATAGCGCCAGATTGTAGTTAATTATTCTTATACGATTTTATATATACTTAACTTTAATTAGTTTTTATTAAAATCAACCGCACGATATGTATTGTATATATATATATATATATATAGTTTATAAGCTTTGCAAGAAATAGTAACGCAATTTGTGATCAATAAGTGTTTCCGATAAAGCAGGTGCCGTTAATTATTAGTGCGAACAATATCCAGTAAGTGGGTAGAACTCAATACTCACGACGCAGTTTATGCGATATAACTGTAGATAAGGCCTAATCAGTGTTGGTATAGTAAATTCTGAAATGGGGGAAACGTTTCGCGGCACAAGTTCAATCTTTTGCCACATTAATTTTTCGTGCCCAGGGCACCGATCCGGAAAGGCTAAAAGTGACGAAGAGGCCTGAAAATGATCTGCAGATCTGCAGCTACAGACTGCCACTCTGAGGCAGCTAATTCACGTTTAAGTTGAGCCTATCGAATGAGCGGGCTTTCACTATTGAACCGGGGCTTAAATGATGTGTTGCGCCCAACGGGTGACGGAACACGCTGGTGGGCGGAAAAGGAAAATGTACCAGGTTGTTCTTGTTTAAGACACGTTATGCTTTTCATAGTTGTACACGTATTCACCACGAAATTTGAACGGTAACGAAAGCATGGTCAACTCTATTCGAAGCTAACTGATACTAATTAAGTCAAGTATGTAGAACAGTTGCTTCGACGACAGCTTAGAAATTGCGTCAAATCGAGCGAGTAAGCTAAATCTTAGTCGACATTAGATTTTATAGACGAGATCCCCTCGGGCATGGTTGGCATTTATTAGCCCTCTGGAACTTATTCTGTCAGAGGATTTGAATTAAGAATCGAATCTCAGATGCATGAATGGTCTGGTAAATGATGATAATTAGAGCAAAGCAGACTGATCTTTTTAGGTTAGCATCAACTGTAGTTATGATCGTAGCATTAGCAGTTTGCTTCTAAAGGACACAGTTTGCCAAGCACCCAAGGCTTTGTAATTTTGTTTTGTACGAAACGGAGTAATGGCAAAATGTACGCGTTCCTAGGCGTGACTACCACCATGCCACCGCTTTCGTTATTCGCTTTCCTTTCTTAATATCTATCCACACCACCCGAACTATCAAATCAAACGTCTCAACCAATGTGTCCTTAACCTAAACCCGGCCCTGAAACCCTACGGTCGACACGCAGAGGAGACCGCAAACTGTGACTCCAGCCGGCTTCTCCAGCTCCTCAACCTATTCCCGTCCGTTCCTTCGGCCCATCTTGTTCCAAAAAGGGGCTATTTCAGACAATGTAGACATCGTTTTCGGAGCTTGGTGGCTGCGTATAAGTTAATATTGTTATCCGACATTGTTCGTTCACAGGGCCGTCCCCCGCATTGACTGCATTTGCCTGCGCCCACAACGGCAGCCCTAGACGAGTCCTCTGCAACTGCCGCTGCACTTGCTATGGCCTCGCAGGGGGCCCCGGCTCCCGGGGACCTCGAGCTACAAAACGGCAATTCGCCTGCTGACAATTCACCTGATTCACTACAACCGGCAAGCAATTTAGCTCAGGTTTTCCCGGCGGCAGGGACTCTGGACAACCAGCCTCCGTCCGCTGCGCCAGCTGACCAAAGGCAGCTGTTAGAAGGCGGCTTAGGCCTAAGTTTTGCAGAAGAGTTGCGTCAGGTTGAGGAGTCGGCCGAAAGCAACATTGGTCATCCTGAATTACGCCATTTCGAGGATCCAACCGCGAATTTGCCACCACGTGGTTCCGTCACTGACGACAACCGCAATGTACAGGAGGAGCCGGATGTTAATAAAAACGTGTCGCCTGTTGAAACGTGTCCTACTCAATTGCATGAGGCTCCTTTAGCAGAGCCTGACTTGACCAGCCTTGATAGCCAGAATGCACTTAAGACCAACGCAAACAAACAGGCAAAACAGGATGCTAACGCTGACTTTATCCCAAAGCAAGAAACAGCCCAACAAATTGTAGAAGCAACGACTGAAAGGAAACATACCCGTGCTTTGTCA
This sequence comes from Varroa destructor, assembly GCF_002443255.2. Lineage (NCBI taxonomy): Eukaryota > Metazoa > Arthropoda > Arachnida > Mesostigmata > Varroidae > Varroa > Varroa destructor. The sequence goes on along the minus strand of NW_019211455.1, from coordinate 37,756,437 downwards.
ATGTCCGCTGCTGAACTAGAGAAAATTGAGCAGGAAGAACGCAAGTCCGGCAGCATGTCAGAGAAGTCTGAAAGCCTTGAGGTTCAACCAAGCTCTTCCAGAGCAGCATCTCTGGATGCTGATATCGCGAATAGTGTTTCTGCTGATATTGATGCGTCGGGTATACCTGAAACCGAAAGCCTGAACGAGAAAAAGTTCAAAACGACAATGGTCGCTGCGAACTCCGGCGGCAATGACTGGGGTCCAGCTGAGCGCAGAAAGAGTGCCTTCTCACTGAGTGATCTTCCATTACCTGATTTCAATAGCGGGGAACAAAGCACAATGCCAGACTCTAGAACAAGAACAGGTGTGCCGGCATCGACCGTATCAGCGAAACAGAACGAGTCTAATGAAAAATGCAACCCTAATCGGAATCCTGACATCGCTACAAGTGCTGGGGGGCCAAGTGATCCTCGCCAGGCTGATGCACCTTCTGAAGAAGGTGGGGACGGCAGAGCAGTGACCACGTTACTCAGTTCATCAGCAGCAATTGTCGAAAGTGTTGCTTTAGATGACGTAGTCCCATTACAACAAGGCGACATTGATCCCGACTCGAGTTCGAAGCCTAGCGCTTTTGCGCATCTTCTTTCAAGCACGGCACGTATCGCTGAATCAGTAGCCCTTCCTGAACCGGTAGCCGAGGCGGTTGTTGAAACGAAATCCCTGCCTGCAGAGGAGGAGGAAATCAGTAATGAACAATCAGCCATTTCCGCTCTACTCAGCACTACAGCCCTGCTGGCAGAGAGCGTCGTTGTTCCAGAAGTAGTTGAAGCGATTGAGTCACGATCAGACGACAATGAAGTCGCGGAGATTGCCCACCAAATCGTGGAAAGCGCGTGCGATGCAGCTGTAGATCAAACCGCATCCATCTTGGGTGGTAGTCAGCCTGAATCCAAAAATCAACGGGAGCCACGATATGACTTTGAAGAGGCACTGGATAACCTTCGTGATGTTAGTCCACCCCAAACTGCGCAGCAAGTCCATGAACTTCCCGCCAACGGTAGCAATCCAGCAAACCCGGAGAACAAAGCGCCTAATATCTGTGATGAAATGGACGAAAAAAGCTGTGATAACGCAGAAAAGCAAATGGGTGTAAGTACAAATGAGCAGAAAGAGCAGGGTGCTGATGGATCTCCTTCTACTGCCGTAAAACGCGATGCTGAACCGGACACTGATAGCGGAACAGAGCAAACTGCTTCGCAGGAAGCTGATGGCCGCCCATTGCAATCAGAGCCCGCAGTCTGCGTAGTGCCACAGATAGGATCACACGAATCGGTACTGGATGGATCTAGTGGTAAGCGCTCTTTGCAGGCTCCGCTTTTAATGCATGTAAGAAATGCTTCGCTTTACTTAAGTTTTGTTAGCCTTCAGATAAGATACTTAACTATATTTTTTTACTTATATTACAGTTGCCGCTTCCGACATGTTCTCGTCGCTCGGAAGCAGTCTCTCCAGTGCAGGACAGGCGCTATCAGCTAAGATAGAGAAGGCGGGCGAAAATATTCAAAAGAAGGCTACCGAAGTTGGCAACAAAATCGAAAAGACAACCAGTGAGGCAAATCAGAAGCTTCAAGAAACGGCAGCTCAAGTAGCGCAGAGTACATCTGATGCAAAAGATGTTTCATCCAAGAAAATCGAAGAGGTTAGAGATATGGCCAAAGAGGTAAAAGATAGTGCAGTAGAGTCCTTGAAGGATGTTAAAGGAAGTGTCGAAGACCAAGCAACAGAGCTCGCCGGAAAAGCTAAAGACGCAATTCAGGTTTCAAAAGAGGCTGCCGTCCAGAAGGCGACAGATCTTAAAGATAGTGCAGAAAAGACAGTCCAAGAAGTCAAGGATGCCGCCAAAGAAACTGCCGATAATTTACAAAAGGTAGCAACAGACGTTAAAGATAACACTATCGAGTCACTTCAGGAAACTCAAAAAGCCGTCGATGATAAAGTCGGACACATACGTGATACTGTCGCTGAGAAAATTAGCGATGTAGACACCGCAGTTAAGGAGAACGTTGAAAAATTCGAACAGGTGGCAGCTGATGTTCAAGATAGTATAATAGAATCAGCTCAAACGGCGAAAGCTGATGCCGAAGAGAGAGTAAAAGATGCTAAAAAAATAATTGAGGAGACCGCTGAAGATACCAAAAATATCGTGAAAGATACGGTCGATGAAGCCAAACAAATAGCTATCGAATTAAAAGAGAGCGCTGTGGAATCATCCCAAAAGGTTAAGGAGACCGCTAAAGATTTGATACAAACGGTCAAGGCTGAAACCGCTGACACCGTAGGTGCGGTCACAGCCGAAATTGCAGGTGCTGTTGACGCTGGAAAACAGACAATCATAGAGTCAGCGAAAAAAGCAAAGGAAGTAACCGAAGAAATTAAAGATAGTGCAGCTGCATCAGTCAAGGATGCATCCCGAGAAGTCGAAGACAAGGTAGATAATGAGGCTGAAACTTCTGATCGAAAACCTAGTGCACCCATCACAGAGATCGCGCAAGCGATCAAAAAAGGGGCGGAGAGCACTAAGGAAATTGGAAAAGACGTCGTGGATCCTTCTATTCAGTCTATTAAGGGTGCCAAAGAGACCTCTGATGCTATAGTCGCGGATCTCAAAGAAACCGTTACCGAAAAGGTTTTCTCCACTTCTGCAACTGCCAAAGAGCTTCTAGAGGCTGGCGAAAGTATTGTTAAAGACACAGTAAGTGACACTAAGGAGAAAGCGAAGGAAAGTAAGCAACAAGCCGATAGCGACTTCAGCAACCCGTCAGAGGTTGTCAAGGAAGTCAAGGACAGCGCTCTACAATTGTCCAAGGATACACTAGCCCAAGCTGCAAAAGTAGGTGAAGCTTTGAAGGATTCCGCTTTGGAAATTGGCAGCACCGTTCTCTCGGTCTCCGGTAAAAAATCGCCCCAGGAAGCTAAAGATGAATCCAAAGTAGGTGCAGACAACATGGAGAAGCCTGCGAGTGCTGAAATAAAGAAGACAGACGAGCATAAGGAAGGCGACGAAGTTGCCGCGGAAGATAACGCGGAAATTGCTCAGGGCAAGATGGAGAAGGTCTGCGATGAAGCAAATGATAGCTTTGATAAAGCTAAACAAGCACTGGATGAAATGAGTGGTAGTGTGAAGGCCGTTGCGAAGGATGTCAGAGAATCACTAGACGATATCACTACGTCAGCAGCTGCTGCTGCCGCCGGTAAGCCTTGCGCTGCGCAGGAGGAGGCAGTCAAGAAAGCTAACGCTGGCAAAGACAAGACTGCTGATATCAAGGATGTTGTTGCGGAGAAAATCGAAGATATTTGGGAGGGGGCGGCTGAGAAGGCTGATGTTGCCCAGGAATCTGTGCAAGAAGCCGCTCAGAAGGTCGCTGACAAGGAAGGAGACGTAAATAGCATCGCGTCTGAACAAGCTGCGGAAGTGGCTTATTCCGCTGCTGCCCAAACTGGAGAGTCAAGTTCGAACAAAGGCGTCGTTCAGAAGCCTGACATAAAGCAAGCTGACACGGTCGACGCTGCCGCTGACAAGCCGGAAGCTTCCAAGGATGTTACTTCAAAAGGTGTAGTTGAAGCCGAAGAAGAAATAGCTCAACGAAGTGCAGAAAGCTTGCAGAAAATTAACGAAGAGGTTGCAAATAAAGACGAGACCGCCTGCGCAGCTGACATTCGGGAGAACCTCACAGACGTCGATCATTCTGTAAATGCCTCAAGCTCTGCTACTAATGACAAGCCCAGTGATAAACAAGCACTAGAAGGCGTTAGCGCAAGGCTTGAGACTGTAGTGCAGAAGGATCATGATCCAAATAGTGAAATGATTGTTACAGAAAAATGGGAGAGCAACGTCATATCGCTTGCAAAGCATCAGTTGGACGCAGACCAGGATGAGCTCAGCCAGGATGAGGATGCAGCAAGTGTTATCAATGAAGAAAAAGACGACCATGGCTTTGATCCCCTCTCCAGCAAATTCGTCGAAGAGCCTGCTCTTGTACCCTTCACTGTCCCTCGGGTCCCCAAAGAACGCGATGTTGAAACCTTATTGAAACAGTCAGATAATGTACTTTCTCATGTAAGTAACGACAGCTTCAGTTTCTTGCTGACTCATGATATAGTATTGGCGCCAAACTTTAAAAGTGTTGCTTTTATCCGGAGACCCATTTTCTTGCATTGCTTTGTTAGAACACGTATGCTTCCAGGACATAGCAAAGCTATGACCTCCGCATCCGCAATTGATATAACTTACCTTTTATTATACTAATTATTGGAAAGGGTTGTCAGCCGAGCACAAGAAAGAATTAAATTAGGTGTACCAATAGAATAAACCAAGTCTAAATAGCAACATTTACATTTTACACATAGTGAATTCTGCATACTGGCTGTTTGTCTACGAGTTACAATCAGGTACAATACGTGGTGTCGGTATCTAGTAGGTTTAGTTATCGTACCTTTCACTTTCTGGTCGCCGGAGTGTCACTGGATTATTTTGCCGAACTTGAAATTCAGATATCTGAGAACGCACACACGACAGTCGTAAACTGTATCACCATTAGGCGGAATACTGAACTGTTGTCTCATAACCAATTGGACTAGTTGGACCTGTTTTGAATCATCTTGCTTCCGTTGCATATCCTTTTAACACTTGAACAGGACGCGTCACATGTCACTCGATCACGGTATCGTAAAATAATCAAGTTCAAGTGAAAGTCAGTTTTAAAGGATTATAAGTTTTCGTAAGTGGTAATGTTATTTCCATATATATTTTCAGACTGAACTTAGTACAAACAGTTCGGGTACGGGTGCAGCTGAGGAAGGTACCCTGCCCAAACGGTCGACTGAATTCTCATCCCTTACTAGACCTCTTCAAACTTCTCCCAGTCAATCCATGACCACATCTATCTACCAGCCGAGTTATTTGCCAGCCGACCAGGTAAGTAGTTGCTCTTCTATCGCAGACAAATCTGTACCTTTTGCCGCATCTCTGCGCTAGCGGCATCGCTTTTCGTGTTCCTTTTTTTCTTCTCTATTTTGTTCAGTTCTTATATATGTTTCGTGTTTTTTTCCTGCACTGTAAGCACATGGGTGGCTGCCTGGGGGTGGGGCACGCACTAAATTTCCTCCTTGGCACTTACAGAGAACTGATGCCATAGCCGACAAAGAGGAGGAATCCCAGACAGAGTCCACGGCACCCGAGCCGGAAGCGGAACTTGAATCCGGTTGCAGGGAGCCAGTTGTTCAGGAAACGCATCACGATAAAAAGAAACAGGAAGAAAACAACGATGAAAAGAAGACGACTGAATCTAAGCTTTCTGAGGGAGGTCAAAAATCTACTCAAAAAGGGGAAACCGAAAAGACGGACGAGGCTCAATTACAGCAAGCTCACACACAAGAGATAGCGGCAGCCGAAGCTACCGCCGACGGTGAAAAATTCAGTGTCGATGAGGAGTCAAAAACCGGTGCCAAACTGGAAGAGCATCATGCAGTAGAGTCGCAATCCTCTACTGCTAAAGATCAAAAGCCTGTCATCAGTGATGGGTCACCACTTTATGCCAAAGGTGAAACGACAGATAATGCTGATGATGTTGATCGCTTAAGATTGAATGCGCCTGAGGAGACAAGAGGTTTACCAGATGACAAGGCTGTAGAAGATTCCAAGGGAAGTGCAACTTCAGAAACGTCGGCTGTAGACACTAATGAAAAATTGTCCGTGGAAGAAACTACCGCCGCAATGCCGGCCGAAGACGATATAACTGTAAAGCAAGGACGAGAACAAGCACACACGAGCGAAGAGCAGCCTAACAAGAGCTCTATAGTAGAATCCAGCCAAACTCCGGAAACTGACGACGCTGATTCCAAAGAAGCCGCAACGAGTCATCTTGCTGAAAAATCTCCGGCCGAAGAAACCACTCAGGAGAATAAAATTACTGATTCGAGTGAAACTGCGTGCCAAGACGTTCAAAGCATTGGTACTGCAGAAGCTGTTGATAGTGGGACACATGAAGCTATGAAAGTGTCTGTTGACGAAAATTTGCCAGAGAAAGATGAAAAGATTACCACCGGGGATAAGGCTGCTGCTATTCAGCAGATCGCCACTGAGGAAGCTGAGACTGAAGAGACTCTCGCTGAAAAGTCTGTCGCCGCTGCAGAAGTAGAAAAGGCAACTAAAGAGACTTCAAAAGACGATGCAACCGCGGAAGAAGCTTATCAGAATGTTATGGCGGGAGACCAAGTTCAGGAGGCCACGACTAACGAAGCCCATGGAAAAGCCCCCCTTGAGAAAGCGGGAGAAGATGCACAGACAAACGAGTCTCCAGATGTTAAAGATGAGACTGCCGGGAGTGCTGCAGGAGAAGGCGAGAAAGAGGAGTTAGTTGAAAAGACAGTTCGTGCAAATGATGCGGTGGAGGTGGCAGAGGTAGCCGCTAGAAAAGCAGCTTCTGAAGAGGCTTCTGAGGAGATTATCAACGGGGCAAAAGTAGACAAAGAAGAAATTGAGGAAGAATCCACAATCGAAAAAGCCGACAGAGAGGCCGCCGAAGAGACTTTGAAGGACGATACAGCTGCTAAAGAGACTTCCAAAAATGTTACTCCAGAACACCATGTTGAAGAATCTACAACCGACAAGGTCTATAAAAAAGCTTCTCTCAAAAAAGAGGCGGAAGATGAACAGATACAGAAGCCTTCAGATGCTTCTATAGTGGAAGACGAGAAGGAGGAACTAACTAAGAATCTAAGTGGTGAAGATAAAGCTGGAAAAATAGAAGAGGTAGCCGCCGCCGGAAAGTCAGCTTCTGAGGAGACTGCCACTGAGGAGAAGGCAGCTAAAGAGGAAATTGAAGTCGAGCAAAAGCTTGTAGTTGATAAAACCGACAGAGAGGCTGGTGAAGGGATCTTGAAGGACGACACAACTGCGGAAAAAACTCCTAAAAGAATTACAACAGAGGACCACGTTGAAGACGCTACGGTTGATGAAGTTTGTGAAGACGTTGCTCTTGAGAAAACGGCAGAGGATGAACCGATCGAAGAGTTTGTAGATGCCGCCAAAGGTGCGGCTTTTCAGGCTCCCGCAGTAGAGGACGAAAAGGAGCAGTCAATCGAAGAGCTTGTTAGTGCGAATGATGCGGTGAAAGTGACAGAGGAAGCCTCTGAAAAAACAGCTGGTAAGGAAATTTCTGAAGAAATTGCCATTGAGGAAATAAAATTGAAAGAAGAAATTGAAGCTGACGAAAATCCCACAATTGAAAAAGCCGACAGAGAGGCCGCTGAAGAGATCTCGAAGAACGATGCAGTTGCGGAACAAGTCTACGAGAACGTGACGGCAGAAGACCAAATTGAAGGGGCTACGACTGATGAAACTTGTGAAAATGCTCCCCTTGAGAAAACAACAGAAGACGAAGAGATCGAAGAGCCCGTAGACGCCAGCAAAGATGAAATTGCCCAGGCTGCTGTGGAGGAAGATAGAAAGGAGGAGTTGATTGAAGAGCTAATTAGTGCAGATAATACAATGGAAGTCGCAGCTGAACGAGAAGATGAATCAGAGAAAAAAGACGCAGAACATGACAAGTCAGAAGAAAAAAGTGATAAAAAAGACGACGCCGTTATTAAAACGATGGCGAAGAGCCCCAAACCCAAGAGGAGGCCCCGTTCGCCAGAAAAGAAGGTAACGCGAGTTCGAATAGTTCGGGAGCAGAAGAGGCGAAAATATAATTTGACTTAACTTTTTAAGCACACAACCTTCACAGCTCATTTACCTTGCGATTTTCTGTCGTTGTATACCTCTAAAATGAGCCGTTTGTGCTATTTTCGAAAAGGCATATAATTATACTAACATCACAATATATCGCGTTTGAGTAAAGCAGGCTGATTAATACTGTTCTAAACTATGTCCGTTTTAGCACAATCCAGCTACTACGTTAATGAGGTAGTGTTAGCTTTGTATGAGGCCATCTAACGCTGTTTCGTTTCGACGGTGGGCACAGGTGAAAAAAGTTGCAAAGACAGAGGATACTAAGGTGGTCTCAACAGTGGCAGCCAAGAAGTCGGTGGATAACAAGAGGCCCGCGTCACCGAAGAAGAGTCCAGTCAAGAAGCCTATCGACGATACCAGAATCATAAAGGTTCGTATGAATGCGAAATTGGGTTAAATTTGGGCTTCAAGGAGCTTGGAAGTAATACGCAGCTAATTACGGAAAGCTATTCAACAAGGGCATTTGTTTACGCTTAAGGTGACCGCATATCAAATGCAGGACAAACCTGAACTAAAATAAGAAAATCTGCTTTGATTTTGGCGTAGTATATTTAGACACTACTTTTTTGACTTAGATTCTACATCTGACTTGCATTTCTAATGACGCCTTGCCGCGAGTTCTCTAGATCATTTCCAACGAAAAACTCTTTCATACACAAAGTTGGTTTATGATTAACTGCAATATATTTCAGTGGGAAACCAGAAAATGTAGCAATTTCAATGATGAAACTCCAGCAATGCAAATCCATAGAATTTTCTCGTAAATTTTTTTTCATAAGAAAACAGAATTTTCGCATCCGTCACTTAACCCCGAACGACGATAGAAACACTAATGATCTGAGTTCTGTATGCACAATTCCAGACTTCGACTAAACCGACCTCCCCTAAAAAGACGATTAAAAAACGGGCGGCTTCTGCCTCGACCGAGAAAAAGGACAGTGAAGTTGAAAAGGCCACTAAGGACATGAGTACTTCAGAAAAATCCGCCACTGTTAAGAAATCAGCCTCGCCTTTTAGCAGTGTCAAGCCTAGAGTTGATACGCACCTCAAAGAAACAAAAACTACCTGTAAGTTTTACACTTTTTTGTATTGTTTTAATTTTTGGGTTAACTTTGGTACAGCGATGACAAATCTTACAAACGTTACTCTCACATACTAAGCATAATCACGAGCGGGTCGTATATAGAACCAAAAGGACCCCAAAATAGAAACTATCGGATATATGCACGAATGTGTGTGGCTTTTTTATAGTCCGCTGTAGAATATGGCCGCGCAGAGATCATAGGCTTAGAGTAACCATATTTTTTGTCAGTTATGATAACTCTAGGTTAACCAAAGGCCTAGTGCTGCATTGAGAGCGCAGTATTACAGTTGAAACCTAGCGGGTCAACTTAAGCTTGTCCTGTGAATAACATATTTGGCTGCTAATCTTAAGGACACGTGGTGTCTGGATTTGAATCCGAGCATAGGCATGCTCTGCTTTGTAGAGCCAGCCGTCTGTCTGATGGAATGCCTGACGGTGCCTGAATATAAAGAGGTCAACTTAGGCTATATACTAAATATATATTGCAGGTCAAAGGGTTAGTATATATTCTGCGTTCAATAAGTAGAGAATGTTGAGAATAAGATTTGGTGGACTATTATATAAAACGTCTTGCAGCCATCCGACGGGAGCTCGTCCTTAAATTGGATTCTTCCCGGACGACTGGAGAAAGCAAGAGCGAGCTGAACACTCCCACGAATCGGCCTCAGTCTCCTACTAAAAAAAAGCGTTCTAAAGAGGCCCCAGAAATAGGCGCTAGCAAAAAAAAAGCCATCCCTTCCAAACGAGCAAAAAGCGCCGCACCATCTGCCTACAGACGATTTATGCAGCAGGTGGGCATTCCAGATGGTTTCGATACAACCTAATATAAAAAAATACTAGTAATAATAACAACAACAACAACAACCCAAGTAATGAAATGGTTTATGTAATAAGTTCCAAAGTATTTTTACATTCAGCTCGCAGATGCCTTACAATTGCATCTATCACGATTGCCTTTATATTCGATACCTTTCAGACCACATCGGAAGTCGTGTCCTCAGTTCCGACAAAGACAAAAATGAAAAAGTCACCCAGTGCAGACTTGGATGCTGTCAAGAAGTCCAAGGTAACTAAGAGTAACAAGGCAGCGGCGAACAAAGAGAACCCAGATGTAAACGGCGGTAGCATCCCGAAGTCAACTTCGTGCAACTCTGATCTCGCCGGTAAAGGCGTTGTCACCGCCACAACAACAACATCATCAACAACAACCACGGCCGTGAAACGAACCAAGTCCCCCTGCAAGCAGGTCGTCCGTCCCCCCTGGACTAACTACTTTAGCTAAGCGATGACATCCAGTGATGACACAGCACAGCAGCACAAGCAGCAGCAGCAGCAGCAAAAGTATAGATACATACACGAACAACGGAAATTAAAAAAAAAAAACGAGTTATAATAATAATAATAATAATAACGGGCAGGAAAGGTGAGAAAGGATGCTAAGAACAACAAACCAGCAGCAGGAGCGACGACGGCGGTGGCCAACTCGGCTACCGCGAACGAGTACCAGTGGCGTCGACCGGCGTTTTCGGTTCCCGTTATCGATCCCGGTCCTAGTCGTCGTCATCTACATTGATACAGCTGTTTCAGTGACCGCAGGAAATATGCAGCGGAAAACTGATCTGTTTAGCAGATTAAAGCTGGTATCAACTTACACGTTCCGTCCGCTTGGACATCTCCTCTCTGTTCCACTCTTTTTCGGTAGAAGAACTTTTGAAGATACTGAAGCTTCTATCATGCCGCTTCCGACCTGTTCTCCCGAGCCCCGTGTAGTTTAGTTGCAACTTTAGACGTCATGCCGAACTCCCCTCGTAGCGGCCTGGTGCCGACCAGGGGCTTTGTCTCAGTGAGCACTAACTGACTGACTGATATTCAAAGATGACAAGCGACTCGCATAGTAGTCTTCATTCCGATCGGGTGACCAGAATTGCTTCGAATTTGTTTGTCGTTAGGTTTCTGTAGCCCGTTCGCAAATATCAAATGAACGCTCACCCTAGTCATAGCAAGTGCTACTATGGTCACCGTTATTCGGGATTATGATGAGGCTGATTGATAGGGAGCAAGGGAACGGCAAGGCCCACATACGCGCTATTATTACAAAATAGAGGTCACGTAACTAGCAAATGTACTTATGACATTAAATATGAATGGCAAAAAAAATAGTTTTAGACATGTACAATAGCGAACAGTCGCAATTGAAAGCAGATACTTTACATCCACGCCCTTAGCATTGTATTATTATTATTATTATTTCTATGAATAGATACGTCTAGATAACCTAACTAAAGAACGAACGGATGGGTAACAAATGAATAAGGAAAGTCACAACTCCCTAGCCTATTTCTAACCGTGAGACCCGCGCGCGCGAGGGTGAAGAGGGCAGCACAGGCCCAACCAGTCAAGAGTTATTATTATTAGCTTTATTTATCCTATCCATCTGTAATCATTTGTACTGCATGCGCACGAAGACCTAAACCTTCAGCGACCAACCACATACATGCATCGTTAGTCAACGACACCCATACGATTGGGTGTCTCGCCAGAGATATATATATTACTGACTACATCCACTTTTCTACGACGCTCATATCGAACCTTGTCCCTGTCAATTGTCGAGACGATGAAGTATCAACGCTGGTTTGCGTCGCTCACATTGGTCGTATCAACAGAAGTAGCAGCAGAAGTTACTGATCAGCAATCGTCCTTCTACATATTACCAATGCTGCTGCTTCGCTTGACGTTACATCAGTAGATAACCTCGTAGGCTAAGTACGAGTTATGAGCAAAGAAAAAACAGATTGCAGTGAGACGTTACCTTCGTCGTCCAGAATCATGATTTATTACTGTGAACGATCTCAAACTGTCGTATGCGTTTTGCTTTACTAAAGAGCTGATCGTTTTAAAAATAGGTCGCCGGCGTTATTGTCTTACCTCTTACGTCGCGTTTTAAACGCCATAATAATCTTTGCTATTCATTAGTAGTTGCTACGTAGTACTTAATGATCAAGCGATTTTACTCGTGTGGGATACCGACTAGGTCAAAACGCAGAGTTTCAGAGCCGTGAAGGTACTATCAATCCGACCGAGGGTCGGTTTTATTTGTTCTGTTTGTTATAATCAGAGCACATATACGCAAAAGGACGATCCATGATCGGTAATTAGCTTGACTGACTGACTGACTGACACGCTTATTCTGAGCATCTGGCGTGTTTACTTAAACTATATATATATATATATATATATATATATATATATATGCATTCTATCGAAAGCGGGTTGCTGGGGCGATAGTAACGTCAAGCAAGAATTTTAGATGAACCGTAGTATTTGGAAAACGTTATAATGAGAACCTAATAATAGAGAGAAAAACAGCTGTCTGAATTATCAGCAATCGAGAGGAAAACATCCTTTAACAAATAACATACAAGCTATTAGAAGTAGTGAAGATGCGTACTTCAAAAAGAAATAATCTGATCCGTCTGCACTGTATTGCCGTATGTATAATAGACCAGAGATGAAGATTTGGTTATTGTCACTTCAAGAAATAATATAACTTGCAGTATGGCAGATGATCCAAAAAAACGAGCGCAACTTAGGTGAACTCAGAAGTAGAAAATGTACAACCAAACTTCAATATTTCACCATAACAAATAGAAACATGCCACCGATGGTGATAAAGAAGGATGCTTATTATTATTATTATGAAAGAAAAAAAATTAATTATCTATTATTGCAGCGCGGTGCTGAAGTGTTTCATGCCGTGTGAAGTGGTAACTGTCGCGTGAAGAAGTCCGTCATTTACGTTTGTCATGACTATACTGGACATTCTGATGAGAATGAAATTTACTAACGGCTATTTATTATATAATGAATTATTATTATAATGATGATGCACGAAGATTAGGCTTTTATTTATCTAACGTCTTATTAAATGTGATTATTAAGTATTGCAAAGAGTGAAAATAGTGATGTTAACAGAGATCCTTGTCGAACCCTATGAAGAGTGTTCATTGTACTACGACCAGTGTGTCTATCTCGATTATAGAGTGGAAGGTATATGCATGCGTGCAGAGACGCTCTGCGATATTACGAACTGTGTAAGCGATGAGCTGATTCAGTGGTAACCTCGCTAGTAGGAACGTAACGAGAGATGGGCCTCAACATTATAAATATATACACATCCATACACCCGTACTTTTGTTGTTATTTAAGGAGAGGGGGCAGCAGACCGGAATAGTCTACTGACGAACTTCGACAGAGTGGCAAACGTTCCGGCGTGCTCGATGGGCAAAAAACAAAAAAGTATCGAGGTGCATTCGTTTCGTTTAGAAAGCACCGCATAACATCGCTAACTATTACTGCTTATCTGTCACAGACAAAACGATGACTATACTCAATGTTGACGATGGTGATAAGAGAACATAACAATGATAATCTAATCAAAATATCGACTATGTAGCATGATATCGGCAGAGGTGGTGGACGAAACAATTGTAGCAAACAGGATGTTCGAGGCCGGGGTCAGCGATGGAAAAGCCAAGGCAGAATCTCTCTTGAACCTGATATGCTTGAGGTCGTCATTTAATAGCACAGCTATGATAGTTATACTATAAAACAAATTCGTGTTAATTTAGATTGGAAGTTTCCTAAATGCCAGCATACATGGCAAGAGGTACGGTTGGCCTGTTCCTTCCCCGGCCGATGTCTGTCGTCTTCTCACCATGCATCACCGTAGTCTAGGGTCAAGCTGAGGCCACCTATATTTATTTAGATATTAAAAGGCGGACCGCCACCTCCGGGGCCGCTAGCTAACAGAAAGCCCGCCCGCCCGCCCGCCAGTCTCCTATTTTCCTTACAAATGATTACTATTAAGATGTTAATAATAATCGTTATTACTGTTATGAAAATAGAAATACCGGTAACAGTGAGGGAGTACAGCATCGCACGGATACAACGACGGCACCAGCAGAAGTAACAGAAGAGAGAACGTTGTGCAAAACAATGGGGCATCGTACCAAGGTATAGCGGGGTGGAATCGTCCAGCCTCGGTCAATCGTATGTCAGCGAATGCAACTGGCATATTCTACTCTCAGTAACACAGAGACAAAGCCTTATGCTGAGATGAGCCCTCTCCTCCGCCGATTCAGTTGACAACTTGTTAACTAGGCGTTGTTTCGAATAGGTACCATTAAATTTGATAAATTTAGAGAGATGTTCAAAGGTTTCGGTCCTTCTTGTTAGTTGTAAAGTATATTTTCCTTATAGAACACAGTACTTTCCCGACAAATTTCAGCATGGCTAATAAGTATAGCTTGGCTAAGTTACTCTCGAGCTGTTTCAGCGGAACATTGTTAGCGAAGCTACAATAGATAAGTTAAAACGACTTGGTTTTTTGTATCGGAAACAGTTACCGGTTGCGTTGGGCGTTAAGCGACATTAAGCTAATTGAATCAAGCAACGGAAGTTGGACAGCAAAAGCATATGAACAGCAACAAAAACCGAATGACAAAAGGAAAAAAACAAACGGAAAAAAACCGCGCCATTAAGCGTCACCCATCTAAAGAGCGGAGTATCATATCGTATCGGATGGCGTTAAAACTGGATAGATATATCTATACAGAAAGGAACATTTATCATATCTCTTATGGATACATGTACATGTATCACTAGCAGTGAAACTATGTCACTAGAGAAGCGACACGCAAACAAGATTAATGATCCCAACAAGCTTCTGACTGTTTGTGTGTACCCTGTGTACATCAAGCGAGAAATAGGAATGGCTGTAGCTAGTGCCAGTGGGGGTACAGACGATCCGCAAGACCATCAACCAAACCGCTGCTTATAAGAACCTAAGCTTCAGAGAGCAGAAAAAAAACCGATGATAACGAAGATACTAGAACAACTGATAGCTGCAAGGTGGTCGCTAGCAGATAGTCGTTATCGACATGAACCGATAACTCTGGATTCAGTTGACTAGCATTGTCACACATGGCCATGCTCATTGATCAACTGGAGCACGGAAACCCTTCCCGAAAATATCAGACTTTTCCCTATTGAATTTTAGTAGAAAATCGCGAAATTCATAGAACAAGTGGGTAGTCTACAATCGCGAATTTGCAAATGTATGCAGAATAAAAAAATACATTCCTTTCAGCTGGAGGGGATATTCAATAAGCAGTTCTAGCTGATATCACAAACAGAATGAGATACACCTTATCTACAGTCTTAGTGAAAATAGCCCGTCAGAGGAACCCGCTAATAGCAATGGTGAAGGCCTACTAATAGAGCAGGATCTGAACGTCGGCACCAGCCGAATAGTCGGACATGAGTTCCGTTCAAAATATAGCCATGCTACTATTAGTTGCAAACCCTTACATGCGGATAAGCTCCGTAAATATATATATACAGGTGGGGTGCAAACTCCGTGTCTGATGGGTCCGTACTGTATAAAACGGTTATAGATGTGTCAAAATTTGCCCACATGAAGCTATGTGAGTTGCTCGTAGCCTTAAATGATTGTGTCGTTACCAGAAAGTGTGTCCACCATCGCCTAGCGCCGTCCGTTCAGTGAAGCATATTCAATAAGTAAAAATGCTATGGTGCCATTGCCGCGTTTGTCGTCAAACAATTAGAGTGACTGCAATGGCTCTGCGGAAGGGAGGACCAGTTTTCAACGAGGACAAGAAAAAAAAATCGTAAATAAGACAATAAGTTTCATCCATAGTCAAACGAGGGGTTTTTGCAACCTGCGGCAACGCCCAACAACAGCTCTTGCCAACTCTAGAAAAAAAAAATGTAACGGCGACAAAAATCATTGTCGCTTATATAATGCTACTAGATAATTGACTGACAAGAAGTTACTATTGTTTGTCTTATTTACTTATGGGGGGGGGGGGGGGAATAATACGATGATGCTCCGTACTAGCTATTATAAAAAATATATGTATATATCTATATACTCCGTAATATATATATAACAACTTATAAACAATATTGATGAAAGAGGATATTTATGAGTCGTTTTGTTGCGTTTGGAGTCCCATCAAACCAGCAAATGTTGCCGTCAGCAACTTCTGTTGGCAACAGAAAACGCAAGAGAAAGTGTTGCAATGATTCAATAAAGCTTCATATATCGAGTTTATTTACACTCAGAAGTGTTACAAATAATAATAATAATAAAAAAAAATACTTAGAATACAAAACATTTGATATTTACTTTGAAGACACTGGAAGTTGGTAATACTAGTAATAATAATAGTTCTAGTAATAATAAAAGTAACATTGAAGTAATAATGGCATAGATAATTTATTTACTAATGAACGAATTTATGTCAACGAGTAATTTATTATGACAATAATAATTTCTATTATCACGCGCAGTATAAAACGTCAAATTAAACCGAGGCGATCATCAGTCAGAAATCAGCATATAACTATAATGATATCAGAGAGGATGATTAAAAATGGCGAAGAAAAGCATTACATTATATAAACTACGAGGCACTCGCAGTGCCGTGTTTAGAGAATTTCGAAGGGGTGTATGTAGCATCTTGGTGGGCTATGCCACTGTGTGAGTGGGGCGCTGATGGTGTAGCAATATTAGGACACGCGGGCCCCGTCTAACAACAGACGAGCAGCAAAGAACGCAAAAAAACTAAAACAGCGAAGCGGAAATGACAAAACTAATTAATGCAGCTGTTATGTGTGTGTGTCGACGACAAAAACCTATGAAAAGACAATACAAACAGCGACAGACGGGTAAATGAACGAAAGCTGCACCGGGAAGGGAGCAAGATGGACACGAGGGAAACGATGAAGATAAAGAACAGGCGAGAAAGTGAGACGTCAGCAGCGGCGGCGGCGGCGGCGGCGAAGACAATCGCCGCTGGCTGAGTATTATAGAGCCGAGTTCTAGTCCCTAGGATAGCTTAGTGGGTAACGAATTTACCTGCTAATCTTAGGGCGGCGGTGGTGATGATGATGACGGTGGTCTAGGTTCGAGTGCTGGCGTAGACACACGGCTTGTTTCGTGCTGGGAGCCAGCCAGCCAGCCAGCCGTCTGTATGATGGAACTATGCCTAACAGCGGTGCCGGACATAGGACACGAAACATTTAGATTTGAGCCCTTATTAGACGACTAGACGATTGAAAAGAAAGAAAAACAAACTCCGAAAGGATCGAGAAAAAAATAAATTCGAGAGGATGAAGGACGAGCTAGAACGAGAAAAAGAAAGACACCAATATATCTATCCAATCCAATTTAATCTAAAACGACTGCGCTAGCGGTTATTATCTAATCGAATTACATTGCTATCACTATTGAACTCATTTCGTTTTGATGTCACCATTACAAATAGGCGAAAATACACATAAAAAGTAAACATTATGAAGACAAATTACAGGACTATGCTTTATGAGTAATGCATTCTCCCGTTCACACGAGCTCTTAGCGTTAATTAAACATGATGTTATTAAAACCTACTGAGAGGTCAACAATATATCCAAATTAGGCTTCTAGCAGATTAATATTTTGGAGGTGGGCCTTCTATACCGCTTCTATTCGCAGCAGGCCTGAACGATAACAACTTAAATAATTTTTCTATAATAATACCAATAATAATAATGATAATAACTATTATTATAATAGATAATGATACATTATATTAAAATAAAATTGCTGGTAGTTATTTCAAAGTTAATGTAAATTGCTTTTTTATTTTTGCTCAAGTTAATTATGTAGTCTAGTAAGATTTTAAACCGGAGGATACTTTCTTTCCATTTATCACTTTTTTTCTTTTCTGCTCTTTCTTTATGGTGGCAGATGATAACTAGCGATTCAGGCCAAGATGGATCTTTGGGGAAGTTAAAGTTATCACAAACGTTAAATCGATCACTTAAGAACAAATACAAGGCATGAGAAAATCACTCGGAGCTCAACACTAATCGCTTTGATGATGCACTTGACGATCAATTCAAGACAAGAGGGTGCAAACAAAGATGTATTTAGGTACAACTCGAGGATAAGTGGGCGGCAAGCGAAGTAGGGGGCGCTTTGGATCCTCACTGACCGATTCAACAACAAAAAGCTGGAGCTGGATTACTCGATTGTCACTTGTGGGCTGTGTTAGCGATTGGTAATTAACACCGATAGCTGGGATAAGAAAACTCAAATCAGTTTAAAAATGGTTCCCAACAATGCAACAACATTTCAGACCAAGGCCTGTTTTACGGAACGTCGACCTTGCAGTATCCGCCTTATTTACGGATAGAATTTTCTGAGCAAGGACGGAGTTCCTCTAGAATATGAGCAGTACTCGGGTGATCTTTGAAAACGATCAGATTCCTGAAGGGCTCAGGTTGACGAATTTGCCTGACGAAGCTTCCTGTCTCTTCACTCCGCAACGCAGCGGAAATGGTTCTCTCTCCCCTTAGAAACACAGAAAAAAATTAGTTTATTAAGTTTATTACCTGTGCGTGACAGTTTATCGTCGTCTGAAAAATATAAATGTTTGTCTTCATTCAAAACGTCAGTTGCAGGGAAAACATGGTAAGCTTTTTTCATATGTAGTGTGAGGGAAGCTTCAGGGGTACCTCGTACCTTGATTAAACTAATGTCAGGACCATGATCAGGCGCCTTTGGTCAATGGCCTGCTCTACTAGTGCTCATAAGTGAACTTCAATCCTAAGAAAAATGCCAGTCCACAACCGTGTCCACTCATTTCTAGTCGAGTCAAAGGATTATGTCTTAACGCCCTTTTTAGTCCTTGCCGCCGTTACGGGGTCGAAAAAAGTAAAAAGGGTCGCAAATCTAGGCTACGCGTCAGTAATTTCTCAGTCGTTTGAAAAGAATAGTAGTTTCTTCACCTAACAGAAACGCTACTTTAGACATAAATTAATTTACTCGCCCTTGCCCTCCACGACTATCGTCTCTGAATGAGTTTCGGTATTTCATCTCGCTAGAATTATTCAAGTCCAGTGCTTAGGTAGTCGGCTAGCGGGTTTTTGAGACTCCCTTCTGTCCTATAATGTGTTGATATAAATTACTTATTCGCCAGCGATTAAAGAAGATAATAATCGGTTGATGCAAAATATGGAGAATATGGCGGGCGGAGAAGGGCCTTTTACCAATGCTATTGCAAAGCAGTCCTCACTGCCACATATGATCTGGCATGGTCCTGGAACAGGATGACGCTGCGAGGGTCCTTCCAACAAAAAAAATGCAATCGGCACAAATTTCCCGGTATCGTTTCTAGCTCAAACGTGATAAACAGAAAAAAAAAAAAAAAAAAAAACTTGAATGTAGAAGATTTTAAGATGTATTTTTTTTAACTACAAAAATCCATTGTTGCTGCCTGAACTCGAGAGAGACTTGAACACATTGAAATTTCAACAGGTTTGTAGAAAAGAGAGAGCGCGCTTTTGAATGGTGCATGGAAGTAAAGAAATAATAGAAAAGCAATAAATAAGTCATCAACAAGAAGGCGAACTGAGATTTAAAAAAAACCTTTCTAAAAAAAAATAACCTTATAATAAACGTGTACTTTTTCTATTCACGTTTATCTTAGTTTAAGTAAGTATTTGAGTTTCAGGCTCGATAGTATCACGATAGGACTCATCGGTAGTGGTCGTTTTAGCACTTTTTGCCTTGCATTAGAATAATATATAGTAGTACCTATAGTTCGTGTGAGAAATTAAGAAATTGGTCCTTCGCTCTGCACGAGCGTCTGTTACTGGCAAATTTGCGTTGGGTAGCGTCAACGGTCCATTTTTACAGAATTTTTTTACGATGAGTTGTGTTTACTTGTCACACTTTTTATAACATCACGCAATGGGATCGAGTATCGACTCGTTCGAAAATGCTTGAGTTGATAATGAACCAGTACTACGTTCTTGCGTTCTTGTTCTAGGCAATATCTTTTTTCCTAGAATATATATATATATATATATATAGAACAAGCTCCCACTGTCTTCAATGCAGTATTATAATCGAACAAAATATTGTTTAAATAAAATGTTATTTAAAAATTTAAGAGACGTTTACCTGTTGGCAAGAAAGCTTTGAAAAACTGCGTTTTAAATAGACTGTTTGCTTGTCTACAATTGTCTATTTTTTTCTCGTTGTATCATCACTTGACCATACGGCCTGTAGCACAATAAGGTCATAGTACATTTTTTTTTTCTCTTTTTTTGCACTATGTAGTTAAAAAGAGTCCGTCAAGGCATATTGTTTATGTTCTCTTGGTCTCAGCTACTCTTCTTACTTTTCTTGCATATAATTTACATTCGAGTTACAACAAACCCATGTGTAGGTTTTCCGGCATAAGCTTCATTATGAATGGTATCTCTACATAAGAAAACGTCCATGGGCGTTAGGTCAGAGGAACAAGCAGAACATTCTATGGGAACTCTTCGATCAACCCGTGTATTTGAAAGATTCCCCTCAAAATAACTTTTTACGTGTAG
The DNA here is from genome assembly GCF_002443255.2 of Varroa destructor. Classification (NCBI taxonomy): domain Eukaryota; kingdom Metazoa; phylum Arthropoda; class Arachnida; order Mesostigmata; family Varroidae; genus Varroa; species Varroa destructor. Next base: position 37,736,119 of record NW_019211455.1, on the reverse strand, counting down.
ATGATCATGTGCAGATGCTCCATCCTATTGGAAATCAAGTTCGCTACCTTTACAAAACCTCTCCCGAATACATTCTAAAAAGTAAGTTTAAGTACCTGGAACTACTTATTGTACTGTCATTAAAGAATGCTCTTACTTACAGTAAGTGAACTTAAGCTCGATTTCGCTTCAAACCATCCTTCCGAAGAACTGTGCAGCTTGTCGAAACAACCTTCATAAAACTATTTTCATCAATCCGGATCAATTTTACTTTACTAAAATGCCGTGTTCCTATAACTTGCTGATGATTTCAGATTTTTGTTGCAGAACTTAGTTGTAACTTAATTATGAAAGCTAATATAGCTTGCTAATGTTCTCGGTGGTTTAGAACGTTATTTATAAATATACTGAGTAGTTCCGTTTATTTCAAGTGTTATTTCAGCCAATCAATTGTGAGTTACATTGGAGAATCTACCTGGAACTCCCTGCAATGTTGTCTCTGTAATTCCGCAATAATTGCATGCTTTAATGTTCTTTGCGTAGAAATTAATTTTGACATTTTTGCTGGTTGATCACACCCGGGAAAGCAGATACAGTCAGAAAGTTATGATTTGTTGAACGGTGTATACATTTTGGTATACCTTTAGTGTACAAGGGAAGGGGCTTGTCCGCGTTCTTTACAGAAAAAAATGGTGATACGCAAAATTTCATATGGTAGCTAATGGCTCCCAGATTATCGAGGCCCAGCTGTGCATGTTCATTCGACGTCTCTCTCCTGTTGGGATGGGTGCACGGGGTAGCCATGGAAACAAGCCTCCACATCCGACAACTTAGCAGGAAGAAAGTCTGTTAAAGGACGACACGTTTCTAAAGTTACAGTTAACTACTTGCTACGTTTTAGCCCTTGTTTCAATTTCCACGTGCCTGATACTTCTTTCGATAGGAAGATGTAGTACTTTGAGAAAGATTACGCATTTGCGCTATCAGTTGTTGGTAACTTCATTTTAAAACTAGCAAATTTTTGCAAGTAGAATGTTTTCGATATTTAGTGTGAGCTCGTGTGATTTCCCGTCAACGTGGAAATCGTTGACAAATAGCCAAAAGACAGAAGCCGGGTCCCAAACTGACGTGATCGAACAGAAGGAAGCGAAAATCCAAGTGATTAAGAAGGTACACGCTGAGATTCAGGCAGGTAGCAGTGACATGATACCGAAAAAGTCAACACAGAAGCAGTATGACAAGCCATCGTTGTACGCCTTTCTTAAGCGCGCTACACCGATTATGATTCAGGAACTCGAACGTAACGCTCGAAGTGCCGCTTTCCGCCACCTGCAGCAACGAACTCGGCAGCAGCATCTGGAACAGTTGAACGTTTTAGAATATCACGAAGCCGCTCGTGACTACGCTGCCCTCAGTGTGGCTGTGTCTAATATAAGAAGTACGGAACTGGCAGTCGGTTATGGTACGACCCAACATGTAGACTGGTGCGACCATCGCGCGAAATTGGTTCTATTCAAACGAAAAGATCTCTCAGCCAGGCCAAGAGTATATGACATGGATTCATGCGTATCGTGTGTTGCATACAACGATCGAAAACCTATACTAACTTGTGGAATGTACACCGGAGAAGTGCTCAGCTGGGATGGAGAAGAACAGCTTCAAGTACGCGGTCTATTTTCATAACTCGTATGCCAAATGGAGTACGAAATTTCAGGATGAATTTTGTGATCCCCCCAAGAAAAGACAGAACCCGAAACAATGCTGTAGAAGACAACGTCAATGGCGGGTAACCGCGAACCTAGATGAGCTGCTGAACGCCATAACAGTAGACAATGATAGATTGCACCGATACACAAGTTGCATTAGAAGGCTATAAAAGCGCTACTAGCTCTTTGTTATTATCTCTCTTAAAAACCTATTTGCTACTAAGTACGTTAATTACATGACTTAAATTATTCGTTGCAGCTCCCATTATTCTTAGAGCTACTTAGGGTAAATATTTCTAAACAAGTTACAGCCCACGAAGTAGAGTACAGGGTGTTAATCGTATAGTTTGCAATAATACTCTATAAAGATGTCAAAACAACATCCTGATCTCATCTTTAAAGTGACGTTAACTCTCTGTATTTCATTACGAAGTAAAAGTACGGTCCCAATAACATTCGGTATTTCCGTTTATTCGTAAGGCCTTTATTTTACTATTTACTCGTTTTACAGAATCATGGATCTACAGGGCGCATAACGTTTTACTTTGGCGCTGCCTTGTTGCGTAAGCCGATCTCAGCGGCAATTTTTTCGCAGTATACTTAGTCATACAAAACTTTGTGATCCGATCTACATATTACCTTTTGCGGACCTATATCGGTAATAACTAAATTGTGTTGTAAATGTATGTGCTTAACTAGTATTAGTAAATAAGGTTATGTTTTATCGAAGGTGGGGGGTCGCCATTCTGGACGAGTAAGCAGTCTTCAATGGAGGCCTATTTACGAAGGAAAGCGCTTACTTTCCGCGGGCGTCGACGGCGCTATCAAACTATGGAAGATTCGCGATAAGGTGAGACCTACTACTTAGCGAATATTATTATCAGCAAAATGGGCAGCCACTGAGTGCGGGAAATTTGAACTTATGGAATTTGCAACTATCAATTATAAAGTCCAAAGTAGTTTTATACTACGTGTACTTTAGGTTGTACGTACCAGCTACACAGATTACAACAAAAAAGCTAAGTGAGTTTCGCCTCAATAAATGCCAAATTACGTATTAAAGTGATCATACTCTACGCTTTTTCTTCAATTTCCACAAAGCCAGAACTGTATACTGGATTGCGCAGACGATAGTAACAAAAAATAGATGCCAACCGTGTAAACCATTTGTGATCAAAAATATCTGCCTAGGACATAGGTAATGACCGTTTGTTTTTAACACTGCCTCTTCTTTTTACCTTTCCACTGTTTGTTTACCTGTATATACCATCCGAGAGGACCTTCCCACTGCTCTAAGTCGATTGGTGTTATTGTGTGTATGAGCTAAGGCTCCAAAGATAAAAGCTCTAGGTCGAGGAACAGGACATTGTTGAGGGCAACCTTGCCTTTGTCGAAAGGATAGAACTACCGAAATAATATATATTCTATGTGCGCTGTAAACTTCATGTCTGAGAAAACTTCTTATAACTGACTAGCGGTGTTCACTTGGCACTTTGGACCTGGAGGATACACCGTGCCCCAGTCGGTGGTCTGAGCTCGACGAGGACAGTCTGAAGGTACTCTTAAAAAAACACGGCGAGTAAACAGGTTATGAATGGACGAAGATGTGAACTGATGTCATACGAGTATCAACAAGCGCATTCAATCTGTGAGGTTTCCTCATAGACTAGAAGAAAACTGCGTGCTGAAGATAAGATAAAAAAAAAACACGAATTTCATTTGATTTTCATCTCACTAATACATTATCCGGCTTTAAGCAGAGGCTGCAGTAACAGCCTTTTACCCAGAATCGTCACCGGCGACCCAGAGTAGTGTCTGAGCATTTATAAACGTGTGCTACTGAGAATGAAAATAATACAGTAGCCTAAAGCCCGTCCTAAGCTGGATTTTCATTGTAAAAAAGACATGATTTGCATTTAATGCGACCAGAAAAAGTCTTAGAAAATGGTAAACGCTTGAGGAAAATGATGCGGTTAAGTAAATATAAGGCCTAGAGTAAGCGGTCTTGTCCAAGAGAGATGGCTCCATAGACGAGGCTAAGTTATTCTCATGCACGACGAGGACAAACTTCGTAAAAGGCGCCCTGCGCGAGCCTAATTGGGAGGTTCTCCTGCATCCGCCACATTCTTCTCCAAATCTCGGGCTAGATTTGAAAAAAAGAGACAAGTTGTTCAATACCGAAACCGAAAATTTCTCGTGAAAAGGAATAAATTAAATGATTTATAGAAATAGAGAAAAGATGAGACGGGAAAGTGGTAACGGATACATAGTAAATTAGCTCGGTGTCACAATTCGAGTACATACTTTCTATGCAAAAAAAAAGAACCGGCCATTACCTATGTTTCAATCTAGTTCGTAGGTACGAATTTTTAGTAAACGGTATCATTTGTTTGAGCAAATGGACGAAATCTACTTCTAGGGAATCTGGCTCTTTTATATATTTCTCAAAAATTGTTTGGTTGTTAAGAGTTGTTCGATTTTACGAGACACGTTCGATTTGTTTGTTTGTTGCACCAAAAGATATCTTAAACGTAACCTGGCATGTTAATTTCTGTACCAGTTTTTATGGATAAAATGGTACTCAGCTGCGCACAGAATCTCATTTTGCCATCTTTTCTATGGTTCTATGAACGACCACCTACTTGATAGGAACGATAACCTGAGTAATAATAAGAGTAACAACAGGTATGATTCTACACGATTGGCATATGAACCCTAAACCTGATATGGGGATGCCTGCACCATGTAGCTGTTTCATCATATAGTGCAGGTTATGCGTCTTGCTATCCTTTTCTACATATTCCGTTATCAGAGCAAGGTTCTTATACGACTTCTAGGAATCTCTATCAAGGTTGGCTTTTGACCGTTACACCCAATACATCGAATATAATGCGAGCCAATGTCAAGAGCTATCTCAAGAAAGATGGCAAGAAGAATGATGGCAAGTCAACGAGTAACTTCTTGGTACATTTAACAGGCATTGATTATCTCTGAAGAACTCATTGTAACGTCCTGGGATGCGGATGTCAAATTAATGTCTCGGTCTGAGACTCCTATAGGGGTCACCACGACGAGCTTCTCTGCATTTGAGGATACGCAATTTGTTATAGGTCAGTAACTTCAATAACGGAAAAACTGTGAACTAACTAAATCACACCTGCACCATAAACCATTATAGTTTGTCGTCGTTGGGACCGACAAGTTAAATAGTCACTAGTAAGTATACGTATAGTTTAGTTTTTGTGCAAATTATAAAACGAGCCTACGTAAGAGCATTAAAATTACCACCCTATTATCTAATATTATAGTGTTTCTGTGCTTGCTTCATTCTAGGCACCGAAGGAGGGTATGTGATGCTCGGATCGTTAACAGCTTCACATGCCCTGTTCGAGAACGGCGCCAAAAAGTGCGTTATGATGAACTTCCAAAGACATCGAGGCCATGTTACCCATTGCTCCTTCAGTAGGCACTCGCGTAATATCTTTTTGACTTCTTCGGTAGACAAACGAGCCCGCATTTATACGCAACTTCAGCCTTCGCCTGTCATTTCGCTGGCACATTCTGATCAACTTATAAAAGCTTTGTGGTCATTTGCCCACCAACTCCATATCGTAACGGCGACATGTTCGGGTAAGGTAGCTCTTTACGACATTCGAAAAGCATACTCCCCTCTGGCGGAAATCGATCTGGCTAATCGAGTAACTGATTTAGCTTTCGTTGACTTGGATCAACTAGCCGCGTCGACGAACAACGGCGGATTGCACCTGCTGAAGCTGTCAGACGGGTTTCTGGCCAGAGCTGAGTCAATTGGCATCGACGATGTCGTAAACTCATTCCGCGACGGTATCGGCTTCGAATAGATTGGATTTTTGTCCGACACTAATAGGGCGAATAAATTAGAAAATCCGGAATTACACCAAAACGAAACTCGAAAAGTTTTAAAGTGTAAGGCGGTTTTATAAGTTATGTGAGACGTTGACCCTAAGGATACCGAACCAAATAGGTTATTACCGCTTGCAGTAATTCGATTAACTGATAAATGATGCAGACGTCGCATTGCCAGTAGAATAAGAGAATTAGAGAAAGTTCGGAATACTCATTCAACTACTTAAGGATATATTCAAATGGGACGCGGCACAATTTAGAAGGAACTACAAGCTGTTGTGTGTGTCGATGGTAATATCTTATGTTTTATGTGGGTGAAGTCCCGTGTCTCTAGCAAACAAATAAAGGACCTAAGCTATTCAGACGGGCCGTATAATTTCATTGAGGGCATAACTATTGGCCACCGTTTTAAAATTGGGGCCCATTTGAAAACCTTTTTCTAGATAGACATTTGAATTTAGCACCACTCTGATGCATAGACAGCTTAATTTTTCAGAAATCGTATAATTTATATATACATCAAATTGCCTGCACGATTTCTTAATATTATTTTTAATGATGATTTTTTAATATGTATTAGAGGAATTTTCCTTTGCTTTTTGCACACTCGTACAAGCATTCTGAACAACCAGGTATTTAATATTCGTGTTTCCATATTTATGGCTTCTCGTAGTTACGGAAAACTTACGGTCATCACACTGACTTAAGTTGAATGAATAAGCGGGTTAAAGCCAGCGTTGGATATTCTATTCTTTGCTAAATACAGAATATAATTGATGCATAGCGATGTGTTCTGGCGTTATGAGTAAGCGTTATATATTGGGTGCTTTTGATTGATAGGCCAACCACCCATGGCTCTCTTGAGAAACTCAAGGTAGCGGGCTACATTTATTGGTTCATTTTCGGTAAGTATCCCATGGTGGCAGATGCGTCTGATGACCACCGCAAGTACTATCATTTATGCCTGAACCTATTCGACACTGCCATCGAACTCGATTCCTTTCCGGAGCAATATCATGATTTTTACTTGGTCCCGCTCCGTCTAGAGACTGAAGCAGATCTCGTCTGTAGCGATCGTCTGCTCCAGGCGGGTCTGAACTTCATTGAAGTCCTGCAAATCGCACATGGAATACATTACATGTATTTCCGATTGGTTTGGAGTCAATTTATTCTGTTTTCACATCTTCAGTATTTGGGTTTCGGCCCAGAAAGCCCTTAGATTCCATGCTCTGCTATTGTGAAAAGTCCCTTCGATTACAGTTATGCATTCTCGTCCTTCGGGTCCCGATATCTAAACACTTTCTTTTCTTTTGAACTAATTTTTCATGGCCTAACATCAACCGGTTGTCCCTAAAAGATTTTTAGAAGGTTGGAGTATTTATCAGTCAAACTTTGTCGGTTAGCGGCTTGTAGTTCAAAAGTTATACAAGTTCAGTCACCGAGTTCGCTTATATACATAAATATATATTTGTACAAGTTTTAGGACCAACTTCTGACGAACCAAGAAAAAAATGAATTTTCCTCTAAAGAGGTAAGAGACTCAATTAGTTTTTTGAGCTGAAGCTAGTGGTGGGCTTAAAATGTATTTTAGGCTGAGTTTGATAAATCTGGTCTTTTTATTAGAAAAACCCTAAACTTGCCTGCGTTTTTCAATGTCCTCCTACATGATTTCACCTTTACAAAGGATTTTTGCTATGCATCTATGGCTGCCTTTAAAATTAAATTAATTTTTCGTGTAAAAACTAACAACCGCATCATAGCAATAATACTAGGGGGGCATTATATCCAACAAGACGTGAAGGTGCAAAGCCTGGACTTGAAAGCGCTGTCTAAAATGGGCCGCAGAGAAATAGGGTAACGTAGGATACAGAACCTTGGTGCAGAGCACTAGGCTATTGAAGTAAGGAACGTAATAATAATAGAAAGCGATATAGGGGAGCGAAGGAATAAAAAAAAGGATGACGGTGACCGGCGTCGCCGCCGCTGCCGCCGCTTTAAGAAGGACGACAGCAGAGAAGAAAGAAGGAACAAAAGAAGAAGGACAAAAAGGAGTAGAAAAGAAAAAGAAGAAAAATAATAGCGAACTTCTGGGAAGGGAAAACCGGGAGCGATAGCGGAAAAAAAGAAAGAAAGAAAGAATGAAGAACCCCAGACGCTGCAATTGCCCTTCTCGCCACTGACGTCGTCGACAGGCTAACAGCTACGCGTGGGTGCTTTTCCACGTTAGAAGAACGACCACGTGGCGACCACGTGCATCACATCTCGTTTCGCCTTTACCCAGTTCACCAAACATTTTAGTATATCAACACAGTTTTCAGGATAATGAATAGGTACTTTGACTTCAGCATATGGCAATCGGCTCATGGTTTGCGTAGAGGTAAAAAAAAATACTTTTCATGAGAAACAAATCATCTAACAGCCGTTGTGCTATAATTCAGCTTATGTATATACATGTATATACAGAATTTACTGCGGGCACATTATTATTTCGTCATTTATCTGTTATCAAATTAAAGGCAAAATTCTACGTTAGAGCGAGATATTCCATAATTGTAATAAGAAGGAAAGCCAAGCTCACTATGAGAAGCAATAACTATACTACACATGCATCGCACACTTATGGTTGCTCGCTTTACAATGAAAGCTAAATAAAAAAAAATACGTCTATGGCAGGGAGAGTTGTTTTCTTACCTCAAAATGCGGAAACGTTAGCGTTGGCTTGTTCAAGTTAAGCTTCATTTGGCGGCTGATTCATCACAGACTGGAAGTATTTGCTATCGGGCATTTCCGTGTGCAGTATGGGGTCGCTTGTCACCCTCGCGGCATCGCAATCTTGCCAGTAGAAATTCGGTGTAGGGGTAATATGTTTATTTACTAAAGTTTGGAACACGTGAAGTAACCTAAATTGGACGCAGACGTACCTCGTTTCATCGGCTGGCTAAAGCAATGCTTAACAACCGTACCACACGTAAAATTCGAAACATTTCGAAAGAATCGAAACATTTTTACATGAATAAATGACAACTTTAACTTGCCATTTAGGTAATTTATTGATATTTTAGAGCGAAGATCTGCCAACCGCTAAAGCATTGTCTTAACCTACCTGTTGAAGTTCTTTGAAGTAGTGGAGGCAAAAATGTGTGCTTAAATTCTGCAGAATACTGCTAACAATAAGACAGTAAAATATGCGTTAGCACATAGCATTAGTAGACTAATGGAGATTTTATTTTGCTTAGGGGCAAACAGATAGACTCGCCTTATTCCATCAATATGCGCATCTTTTAGGTAACGAAGAAGTGCTTCGAAAATTTTGTTCGCTTGGCGCTTTCTGTTTACTCTATCTGTTGCGATTACGTGTAACGTAAACGTCGTTCTTGGATTGCGTAATATTCTTGCCGTAGAATGTTGTTGTAATTAATTTATCATAATGAGCATACGTGCTCCTTTTGCAGGTTCTTCGTACGTATATAACAGCTTTCTTTTTCTCAACTGGCCAAAACCAAGGCTGAAATTCAATTAAGTAGTATATCCAACAATAGACATCTTTGCGTCTCAGGTATTTTTCTAGCTGGAAACGGTGTATCCTTACTGAGTCGATAGTACGTTTAAGGGCTCCGATCTGACAATTCTGGCTTTCGGAACTGGGAAGTTCCATCGCGAACTTATGCCTACTAGGGGAATTCAATGAGGCCTAGGCCCATTGAGGGCCTTGAAGACAACACTCTCTATACACTAGTATGATGTCGGGCGCTCTAGCCGATCAAAGTAACTTCTGCCCGTGCCACTCTAAAATAGCCGCCAAAGGGGGGTTAAAGTAGCTTCAATTCTCCAAGTAAAAGAGAACCTGAACAAAATACGTCTTTAGAGGTTAGGTAAACAACGTGAGCGAGGGTACATGATTTCCGCTTGTTCCAGTAGGAACTGCTGTTGCCTCTTGAAAATTGTTTATACTAAGCATTCGAAGTAAAATATATTCATTAATATATTCCTGACAATGTTCGCCTGCTTAAGGAGGAGCTTCATGATGCTCCGGAATCCAAAAAGTTATGTCGATTTAGTAGTGAGATGCAATGATCCATCTCAAATTGCCTGGAATGGAAGGTGTGCTGCCTCTGCCGTTAAAACAGGTTCTGTCAAAAACGGGATTTTCTTCGTGGGACCGTAACTATTTCTCTGAAGAACCGATTTCCAGAGAGCCAATTGCTATCTGGAACTTCTGAACCATGATTGAGAAGGCAATACCATCTGAATAGTAAACCACCTTGTCATAAAAGAATAGTTCTTCTCGTTGTATCAGAATTCGATTTGAATTACGGCGCTGGACCCTATATTTACCAAAGTTCACATCGGCTAAATAACTATCTTAAGCGATGAACTTTTCTCAAAAAGACTGAGTTTCGAGATCAAGGTATTCATGCACAGAATTTCCGCTCGTTTCCTCTAATCACGATCTGAAGTCAAATGCGGATCAGCGCCTATCGTCACTAGGGTTTAATCAAAGACATTTCGAGCAACCTTCAGACCGTTCTGTTGCAGCGAACCCTATCCCCTGCGAGCCAAAGTAAAGCTGGGTCAGGTTATGTTCATACTGACCATCATGCAATTGGCTAAATATACTGCGTCGCATATGATCTTTGCTAGAATATGAGCAAAATAATGGTGAGACGAAATATGGACCCCTAAACAAGTCTGAGGTCTCGAATAGAAGAAAAACTAGCAGAATCACAATCACCTTGTGACCTTTACTTTCCGAATAGAGCTCAAATTGGTAAAAAAAAAAAGAAAGCTAGCAGAGGTTAAATAGCAGCTGTTACCAAAGAAAAAATTTACACAATCAACTAGGTCAGAGGTCCAGATGAACGTCAGAAGTTGGTCTTTGTTAGATCTTTCGCGCCTTTGGCCTGTTTGTGCCCCTAAACATTTGGCCCACAGTTAGCACAAAACCTGAATCGACTTCTTGATATGCAGCGCAATTACACAGGACCTCAGTGATTCCGCAGTCACACTACAGAGGTTACGAATTGACATGCTGCTTAAGTCCGGAAGAACTTTTGAGCGATAATTTTAAAACAAAAATGAAAACACGGTTTTCTGCCAAAATGGAATCATTTTGTGTTTTCTTTATGTTTATTTAGCAGTACTTTGTTCTGTTTGTTCTGGTATCGTTCTTTGTCTCATTGATCATGCTTTCTTCATCTGCTTCACGTTGCTTTTGTTCTGCTCCAGTCTTCTCCTTTCTCCCTTTTCTAGTCCTACTTCATGTTCCCGTTCCCATCCTCTGTTGTTGCAATCATTGCTAGCTGACTTATCTCGACGATATTCGAACGCGCCGAGTTCTTCGTGATTTAGCCTTTTTAGTATTAGTCTATCTCGTTCGCATATTTTTTAGTGTTTTGTTCGTTTTCTCGAGGAAACATTGAGGTAACGCTCGTTTACATCACTCGATCATCGTCCTCGGCATGCCATTTTTATAATAATGATAATAACCTGTCAGCTGGTTAGCGTGCTGCGATTGAGATGGGTTGGTCGCGTGCAACCTTTGGGCGCTTTGTGGCGAGGCGACCCGCATCCAATCGATCTATCTGCCTGTTAGTTCAACCTGTCGTTAATATTTGTTCGTACTGTTCCTTCATTTTGTCGTTATTTAATATAATTTTTATTACTGTTACTGTCGATATTGGCGGTTTTCTTGTCTTTGCCGTCGTTTAAGAGGGCGGCTGGTCTCTACTTTGTGGGTTATTGCTGCGGTCAGGCAACGCGCCGGTGGTAAAACGTTTACGAACAATTGTACGCTGCTTTTGTAGACGCTTTTCCCGAAGGCCTTTTGCAACGATCGTCTTCTCCTGTTCGACATGTTCACCCTATTCCCAACGTTCTGTCCTTCCTTTATTTTAGATAATCTCTCGTCATTATTACTATAATAACTGTTACTATTATTATTACTTATGCACTATTATTATTCTTCACTCACTACTAACATTGGTATTAACCACAATATTAACATTGCATGGCGGCCTGAACGTGTCATGACGATGTCTGGACCACGTCGGACTTCGCAACAAGGTACTAGATACGTATGCTGAGGTATATATATATATATATATATATATAGCAATAATAATAGTCATAATAGTTTTTCCTCATTCCTTGTGTTTGCTATTAGAGGCGAAATCTGTCTATCTTTCTTTCTGTGTTTGGCGGCTACATAGTATTTATGATAATTTATGAAATATATGGCGTTGCCAGCGAAGTGTTTTCCTTCGTTTGTTCGCGCGCGTCGACGACGAAGCTATCCAGCTTAGGCTGAACTACTACAGTCTCTTTCGTACGTGAACGTTTCTCTTTATCAATATTGGTATAATGATATGTATGAATTTTTGTCTGTCGTTCAGTTTAATTCGTTGGTTCCTCACACCCCAGCAATAATACCGCTGGGCAAAAACGCGGAGGACCAACGATTCCAACCTAACCTACATAGGCCGAGAATCGTTGCATAGGATACCCTCAGTGACCAATACGCCGAGCTATCGTATTCCTATTGCGTAATGATATAACTATCGTCATTTTTGTTATCATCAACTCGACGTTCGCGGCCTAGAGGACCCGTTATTATTTATAATGGTAAGAAAAGTGATTATTGTTACCACCGAAACTATTACGTTCTCTGTACTTTTTCAGCTTTTCGTTTGTTTAGGACTTCTAAGTGACACAGTAATTAGCCAGCAACACAGACAGATTACGCGTGATACTACCTGCCAAGGTCTGATCATGCTACGAACGCCAAACGGATTAACGAATAGCACACCATCACCATCACCATCACCATCACCATCACCATCTCCATCTCCATCACCATCACCACCCTCATCATCAGCATCAGCATCAGCGTCATCATCATCATCATCATCATCATCATCATCATCGTCATCATCGTCGTCATCAGTATTATGTCACTACTACGATGTACTATTATAAATAGAATAGCACATACACTATACCACATGTGTCGATGGCCGCAACGCCAACAGAGTGACCCTTTTTCGTCGTGCCTCGTTTTTTACCATCATCATTCTCACCATTACCATTACCATATATATATATATATGTATATATATACGCTGTATTCTATTGCTTTGCTGGCCTTGAGGGGCCTAAGTGCAGTGTTGTCAGTGATTCGTTTTACGTAATCCAATCGTCATATCATTCTTACCCATAAGGAATATGACCAACATTGTACGACATCGACTAACGTTCTCTATTGTTACATGTTCTTTTTTTTTTCTTAATTAATGGCTGTCGTCGTTCGATGTACAACAGTTTGGCGTTTGATCCTTCTAATATCCAGTCAAAGGTCTGAGGACGCACGTACCCAGACCATTGGACGCGCTCGTTTAGTCTTCCTACCCTGTCACCCGGAAGCGGACTAAATAACTAGAAGAACTATTACTAGCTATCCACCATGAGTCACCTTTATTTTTTGCTGTTATTGTTAGTCTATCTAGCGGTTGCTGTTCTATCTACGATGCTTGTTTGTTAATCCTTATTATTCTTGCCTGGCACGGTCCTGCTATTATACAGTTCAATAATGGCGAGCGTCATCGCGGTTGCAGTCGTGGCTGGTTCATTAAGTGGTATAGAATGAGACTGCGTGCCTCTCTTTTTCAACCGTTTCCTCTGGCTTTCGTCGAATACAGTTACTGAGAAAATTGCACCAGCAACCAACTGTGTTAGGCGTTACTACTTGACTGCAACCATTTCCTACTGGGTATGGAACCGCGCCACTAGGTAGGCAATTATGATATTATTCGTATTGTTCCTTACTCTTCTAGTTAATAGTAGTACACATCTCTATCAAAATAGGTCACTGACAGACTCACGACGTGTGAATAGAGCTCTACCGAAGCTTGAAACTACTGCAACGACCAAATGGGGGAAGAGATTAATCAATGGGGGCGTTGGTGTGATCATGAACATAGGCGGGACGGTACCCTATAAATGAGGCACAATTATAAGGTTACATATTGCCACTTCTGGTTACATTGTAACTGTATAGTGCAATTTCCTCGCTTTACTTCACGATACATATTTCGTGACACGGCTTTATACAGCGGTGGCGTAATGGCGGATGCAACGACAGAATGTATCGTGATCAACCGAAAAAAAAAAAAAAAAAACAAACAAAAGAGAGACATACACACACACTGTCGCTGAGAAAATTCGTTGAGACGCAGCTGTTCGTTCTTGAACTAGTTTAGATATATGGCATTTTGTTGAATGAACTGCAGAAAACCGGTCTCCGAAGATAGCTGTGCGCAGCGTCGGTTAAGCTCTAGATAGGCTCACACCACTTCCTAGGTGATACCTGACGACGGCTGCTGAGATATTGCTTAAGATCCGTCCCTATGCCGATAAAGCAGGCTCGGGAGCGGAAGACTTGTACCATCGGTGGCGTAGAATGCCTTTGCTAGGTGAATTATGAGCTACGTATGTTGCCAGCTCGGAAGAATCCTCAGAGCAGGATTTCTACTGCCGAGCTCGGTGAAATGCATAGATACTGCATAGGATATGCGTCTTCAATTTAATTGGTTCTTTCAAGTCGGCACAGTTTTCCCTATAATAATGTTTGTTTATTTAGGTTGGCGTCATCGTTGCTTATCAAACCCTCTTGCGTTGATATGTTTCCTTTTATTGTATCTGCATTTAGATATCATTGCTTAAATAGCGCTAAGAGGGGATATGCTGGGTGTGTTTCAACAGTTGGCTTTTCGGAGGTGGCGTGCACTGTTCTCGATCGAACCGTAAAATGATACAAGGGTTCTAATTATCACAGTCAAGTACGAAGGTCAGAAATTCAGGAAATCGCATGTCAATACGACAAGGGCGTCTGTTCCTGCGATAAATATTGTACCTACTTATTGTAGTGTTTGTAGTATATTGGTTTAATTCTTTATACGGCGTCCTGTGTCGATAGAACCGCCGGTAGATTCAAACGACGACGAAACTAGTCGGTTCAACGGAGAAGAGTGCTGAGAAATGTGCTCGTTTCAGCTTATAGGACTGGGTTGATTAGCTTGAGCCGGAAAAATGCTAACATACAGATTTGACTTCAGTAGGACCGTTCAACTCATTCGATGTTCATTGCTTCTTGAGCAGTCATCCATAAATTGCTTTACTATTGCTGCATGCGAGGTACTGGCAAAATCTAGGGTGCAGGGTTAGGAAATTTATTCCTGATTTCCTTTAATCGGTACCAACTTCGCCGTCGTAACACTTGGTAGGCCTAGGATTACTCTCATCTATCCTTCTATTTTAGTAGGATGTTGAGGGGAAGGGTGACTGCTGATGGGGTACTGGTACAGGCGGCGGTAGCAACGGCGTTCCGGTAAGTAGAGCAGGTGGAGTATACTGAGCACTGAGATGGGCTCCAGAGCTCAGGGCGGGAGGCGTTACGACGGGCGGCGTTGAGGCCACAGCTGACGCTTGGGACGGATAGTAATTGCTCGCTATCTTGTATGTCTTGGAACGGAGCGACTGGATGGCGAGCATATCCGTCGAGCTAATGAGCGCCTGATGCGTGAAAAATTGCTCCATCTTGTCGAGCATCGCGAGGATCTCATCCGGCGTGAGTTGACGGGACCGGCGCAAATGGTAATATTGCATCAAAGCAGCATCCATAGCCTAGAATAAACACGGTACAAGTAAATACGCCACTTAATTAAGCATACACCTTTTTGAAATGGATAAATGTGTTTTATCAGTATGATTCATAGATCAAAAAACTGCTTGCAAAACCGCTTTAATACAATTACACTTAATGTTCCCTATACTCGTAATTCCGTTAGGCGTCCAAAATCCATCCATTTGAACCATAAAACCACCCATAAACTTGCATGTAAAGGGAAAATCGAATCAAGGTCGTGTTTTCCCTGTCGTTGTTCTTTTCTGGTTTACAATATATTTTCAATGGATTTTAAAGAAAGCAAACAGGCACTTATAAAATACGGACCGAAATAAATTTATGAGCACAGAAGTTGATTGAACTTACCTCTGAGGAATAACCTTGTGTTGCGCTTGAACTTTCAAAGGCTTCCTCTGAGAAAGAGTACGATGTTGGGAATGTGTCGTCGAGATGCAGGTATTCTTCAACTTCGCGTCGACTTGGTTCGAGCCCCTCAGCGGGACTGGCGGCCGCCGAACCTCCGGAACCGCCAGAAGTGCCGCTTCGGTCACTTCCTCCCCCTCTATCGCCTTGGACACAACATAGGCGACTGGCTTTGATGGATTGGCTTAACTCATGAATGGCCTCCTCTTCAATATCTCGTCTGCCAGAATAAATACGAACCTGTATAGATAGAAAATGAGTTATTATCCAGCTGAATCGGTGATTTGCTATTCATTGCATTGCAAATTTGGGCATATTTGCCTCCTTAGTATTACTGTACATCAGAGTAGAACAACAGAATGTTCTTCAAACATTTTATGTTTATATATGTCGTAAGAAAAAAAAAACGTTAAAATTACTAGTAATTCATTGGTGCCTGTTCGCTTTCGGCCTACCTTAAAAAAATCACTATGCTTAGAATTTTAAAATAGACTTAATAAATGCGAGTGTCTACGCAATGCGTATTATATTACATTAGCCTTACCGGGAGCAACTGTGACTTAGTCCACGATTCGAGTAGCGTCTCCCTCGCAAGAGAGTTCCAGGCTTCGTTGAGGATATACAGAGCGTCCAAAAAGGGCACAAGGGCATCGGGCGCTGGCAGTGCTGGCATCGCACAGTTGCTGCTGCCCTGATGATTGCCCTGCTCTCTGGCGATTTTTTGCTCCTGTTGGTCCGCGTGGGAAATCATTTCAGCCTTATAACGCGCTTTAAACTCGGTCACAGCTCCCTGATTGAGTGGCTGCAGCTGACGCAATGAGTTCTGTAGGAAAAGTAGCTTTATTTTGTCACTTTGTACGCTTACCTGTAAACGAAACAATTTTGTACAAGGTTGGACTTCGACGGAATAGAAATTACAGCAGGCTTGAACGTAGTAGATTAATTAATCCGTTATGAAACCCGAAAGCAATTGCGAATATGGTCTTGTATGCGTACTACGGCACTTTCGCGCTGATACCCTTGTAAGCAACTCATTGGGAGTAACTAACGGAGTTTTTTTACTCTCTTTGTTAGTCTCTCGCACCCTGGAAGCCCTTTTATCTAGGAGCAAATTATTGGAGTTTGGACAGGTCTTTTTCTCAGTAAGGGCGCACATACCTTACATGGCATTGCAACTGTACTTGCAGGATATCAGAATTAGGTTGATGAACAGTAAACGCCAATGATTTCAGGAAGAATTAGGCCATTAAGTCCCAACTAGGATTTTTCTGAAAGCTTGTGCGATTAAATATCTTTGTATGTATTTGTTTATTCTTCAAAACATGGTGAAATATTAATTCTCTAAATTCACGCCAATCGAATACATTCGCCGATTTCCAAATCATTGATGAAGATCTTGTGCTGTTCCCCTGTGACTGTGTGTTACAAAACTGTGATTTGAAATTAGTTATACGTAAAGTCAGATCATGCAGGCAAAGTACACCCATGAAATTGGGCCCTTCGATGGGAGCCTAAAACAAGCGCTTTTTTTTCAATAAAAATCTGTAGATAGTACCCGTAATAGCTCGGTGGGTAACGTATCTTTTTGTTAATCTTAGAGATTCGTTGTGAACCCGAGTAGGAACAGACTTGTTTTGTCCTGGGAACCGGCCGTCGTATGAATGCCTAACGACGGTACCGGATGTAAAACTCGAAACATAGGGGCTGATTAAAGCTGTACAAATGCTATAATACATGTATTTGTGATGACTTTCGGATCAAAGGCGTTGCCGCCTTTGAAATGGACTTTCGATGTAACAATGGATAATAGTCCAGAATGTCTATGGACATGGTTTTTATGTTTTTACGTGGACGTGTAGCTGTTCTACAAAAGTGAATATCATCAGCAACGTTTATCAGCAATGATGTATATGATCAGTAAACAAATATTATTATTATTTAGGTTATTTAGGTTTTATTTTAAATGTAACCCTGTAAGGAAAACAGTAGGTTACGGTTCCCATAATATACAATAGAGATTCGCTTGTTGATTGAGTGTCTTTAGAAGGAATACTAAGGGTCACTAATGGGGTAAACATAAGAGCCTACCTAGCAGATATGAGGAGACAAACTAAGATCACGTACATATCGATCAAGTGAGGCAGATGCTATATTGCGGTGGCAGGGATAAGCAAAACGAACAAAAACAGAAGGGTTTTTAAATCTTTACGTTGGTCTATCACGTGGAAAACAAACGGGATCGTTTAAACTATAGATTATTTAATTAATTAAAATATGATAAATCTAAAAAACGCTAGAAACAAAGCAAAAATGGGAAGGGCTACGTACACTTACATGGGCTGGACTAGTGTCTAGGAGAAGGACACAAGGATATTCGACTCTCCTTTCTAACTCCCAGATCCATTGTTGAAAAATGTTGCCGGTAAGAAACGATGACCGTTGCGACGCATACGACACTATAATACACACGCACACGCTCACATATATTAGTATTAAATTATGCATACAGTAGAGGCAAATCAACAAATAACAGCAAGGACATGTTCATAAATCCATGCATGGCACCCCGCCATTGAGTTTGAACGAGGAACTTCTTTAATCCTTATTTATCATTGCATCGTACAACTTACCAGCATAAATTGCGATTATTATATATATATATATATATATATATATATATATATATGAAATTCGACTAGATAAATAAATACACCAGCCTCTAGAAGACCGGAAAAATTCTGAAAATTTGTGAGCGAAGACCGGTTGAGCCTGTTATTCCGGGGAAAAGTGAACTCAGAGGGAAAAATATCTTTTAGCCGTAACAAATTTTTATTTTTCGAAGGTTATAACGCTGCGGTTGATTAATGTAGATTAATGAAAACATTACGAAAAAAAGCCTTAAGCGAAAGCAAAGCTTGTAAATTGTACAGTCGTTTCAAGGATGTTACGAAAATAAAAAACAATCAGCCGACAAGCATACCCCATTATATATATTTACTTCGAGAAGCCATAGGCAAAAAAAAGTCATAGAGAAACGCCAATGGTTAGTAGGATAAGTGTATAAAAAAACTGAGGATCCCTCTAACGCATGTTAAAAAATTGCTCTAAATCAACGAATTCAAAAGCTATTCCGCCGAATTCGTCTATAACAACCCATATATATACATATATATATATATATATATATATATATATATATATATATATAGTAACGGCTCAATAAAAGAAACAATGCACAAGTAGCATCATTAGACTAACCAGGCAGTTTGCCCCTGCCCTCGTTGAAGTCTTCTCCGTCGCGTCGACAGTTGATTACAAGCGGTCGAAGTTTATGGGTGCCGCTCGCGTTGGAGCACAATAGGACCGTGATGCGCGCATCAGCATTTAAGGTATCAGATAGCGTATCTCGTTCCGCGTTCGGCAGCTTACTGTAATAGACATACATCAATTAAACGGCGGAAAAGAGGAATAGCCGGCACGAAAACAGAAGGACGGAACTTCCGTAGTCAAGAAAGATGATACCACACGAATATATAAAATCTATTGGAGTATATTAGATTGGAATCTTATCTTGCTCCAAGTATTTAATAAGTTACTTGGAACGACAACCGACAGCAGTTAATCATATTCTACATATTGAAATAGGAATATTCAGAAACGTACATGGTGCTCATACGTTGATATAATTAGAGGTGGAATATGGATAAAATAACGACAAAATAGTTGATTACGGCATGATTGATGAATGCCGAACTCACTTGTAAAGAAGGCAGGTCTCGCTGACTGTATAGATTCGTTGGGGATCATAATCGAATAGGGCGCGGTGGTAATTGGCAAGCTCGTAATCGGGCGAAGGTTTGGCTGGAGTAGCAACAGGAGGGGGTGGACTAACTTGCTGGGGAGGGGCTGACAATACTGGCATGACACTCTGGTTCACAACCCCAACTCCAGGGGAAACCATTTGCATCTGACCCATTCCCAGTGACGAAAGCGGAGGCGGCGGAGGTGGCGGTGGCGTCAGTCTATCTGCACGAGGCGTATGAGGGTGACCACTGGAGGGCGGCATTGCTGGAGGGGGCATCTGTCCCCCAAGGTCACCGCTTCCCAGTTGTCCACAAGACAGATGTCCAGCAGACGATGGATGCCCAAGTGAGGACAGCGGTGGCTGGTGGAGTGGAGGCAAGGGACCTCTTTGCTGTGACATAACTGCATGGTGGCTAGGATGGCCACTATGGGAAATCGAACTTGTCGACACTGGGGGATACTCGCCTGGCAGACAAGGGTTCGCCGCCATTGAGGGAGGAGCTAGTGGTGCAAGCGGGTGTCCAGGCGGTGAATGCGAGCTAAGCGAGTGCTGGGAACTAATCGAAGATGAACCTAAGCTGGCCAAACCCATTGCGGAGGACGAAGCACCCGTAGCGCCCCCGTGGGGGCCGTGAGAATGGGTTGCTAGGTGGGCACTATGCGGCACCACATGCGGGTTCAGTGAAGCGTGTGGTTGGGGAAGCGGGTTATGGCCGCCTGTAGGCGAAGGGTGCTGCTGAGGGCCTGAGCTTGGCGGGCCCATGCTTGACTGTGCCGCTTTGCTGCTCATGACGAATCCATGGCGCTCTTTGAACTTGTATAGCCAGCCATTGGAAGCCTTAAAGTCGTTGGTTCCCAGTACCTGAAACAGTAAAAATTCAGCAAAAAACGTTAGTCAGATTTTAACTATAAAATAAATGTTACATTTTGTTATTGACTATTGAAAAATTTACCACCGAGGGAATGCCAATAAAGTTTTGCTCATAAAAATTCTAAATGTGTTGTACTAGTTACGCTAATATACATTTGTTAACTATTGCATTCTGGCAATTGTGTTCAATTCATTTTGTATGTGTGGTTATTGATGTGAAACACTTACACAACGGAGTCGGAGACAAGCTTACAAAATGTTTGACTTTATGTAAGGACTCATAGGGTATGCTCCTATTAGGTGTCCTGTATTGCACTCACTTAATGCAAATATTGAATAGCGAATGTGGTACACAGAATTAATATTGCCTAAAAGTTTCTTCAAAAGCTCCAAACGATATTTAAATGATCAGTTCTCTACCACCTACCGACTATAGTTGTAAACTTCTCTGCATGGGTAGTTCTCTAAAAACCCTTACGCTCATAATGTGACAATTCTTCTAAACTTAAGTTAAACTATTAAATAGATTTGAACCATCGCCACTTCATTGCTTTCCATCGACTGCCATTTTTTTAATTAAATAAATAGCCTTTCTGGAATTGCAACACTACGACGCTGCCAAGCAGTGATGCCAAATGTGATGACACCACTTCTAATGACAGGAAAAATCTGCATCAGAAAAATAAACAAAGAATGATCCACTCTGCATGTTATGCTTTTAATGAATGTCCTGGTTATTAGCATATTCTGTTTGCTGAATCGTTCAACATCTGATTCACGTACACGACTCATTAAAGTGACATTTCGAGGATTGCCATATTGAATTTGAAGTTTCCCTTAACTTACATCCTTGGACCTTCCCACTTGTCGCTTGCTGGCTGGCTAGCTGGCTGGCTGGCTGGCTGGCCGCGTTAAACCAATCTGCCAGTTACGATTGCCTGCCATCATCGGTGCCCCCGCAGTACCCCTCGTAGTTGTCTGCGTACCGAATGTAATCGCGGGCGGATTTGTAGGTCATAATGTACAATTGATTTATCGGGTAATTGCGTGCTAAGGCGGCTTAATCCCCGAACACGAGCCGAATTCGACCAGAACTGGCAGATTTCGGTGCAAAGGGACACTGTACCAGTCAAAGAGTGACAAGCTTAAAGATAGCCTCCCCCTACAGCCCACTAACTCATTTCAGCTGCTACAGATCTACAGCGCCAACCAAAGTTAGCGTAATTATGGGTTCCTTTTCACTTGTACGCATTTTCTTCGCACTAAGGCCTCATCGGCGAGTCAGCTTCTACCTAATCTGTTTCCATAACGGTAGCCTTATTCTTAACTCAGCAAAAAGCAGCGCCATTATCCAAGAGCACGTTTTGGCCTAATAAAGGGGCAGGTCCTCATTCACAGATACTCTTAAAGCAAACTACCTAGCTTACTCGTCCTCTTTATAGCGTTTCTGAAATCTACATAAACCTTTAAATCATGTCTATCGCTCTCAAAGAGTCAGTGATAGAATGTTATCGGAGATTCGACATTGACAATCATCAAAAAGTTTTATACACTTTTTAATTATGCACCAACCAAAAATGTATAATTATATTGATATTTTTGTGGTAATAAAAGGGAGAGATCTATCACAATATTAGCTGGTTTGCCAACACGGTAGCTGATTCTCCTCTATTTAAGCAGGTAACTAGGTAATATATTATCTATACTAATGTAAGGGAGCAACCACATTACGGCGGGGTACATGTTTTTAGTATCCATTACACCATAATTATTAGCTGAAAATTTGTCTTAATGATATTTCAAGGTGGTATTATTCTTTTCCGCTACAATAAATTCCAACACACAACAGAAGATGACATAAGCAGTATGTGATAATAATTCAATTCTATTTTCCACTAGGATGTTACCCTCGTGTCATAGTGATGTCGCAATGGGGACGATCGAGCTTGCACGCTAGAACGACTCTATGCGAATGGAAACAGGAGTTTCGTATGCTTGCCTAGAAAATGTGACATAAACGCCTAGTCTTCGATTCACTGCCATGTAAGGCAGGAAAATTTGAAGCCCCAGTCTCCTGTCCTCAAGTAATAAATTCAGCTTTGCCACAGGCGACCTTGGGACCGAATCAACACAGACAGCCCTGCCATGATTACATGAATAGTCCGTAGTAGGAGTACGATTTGTTGGGTAGCCAAAAACAATGTACGACTCTTATTATGCAGAAATAACCTACTCTTTTCTGAGTGAAAAGGGCAAAGAAGTCATACAAGTTAGCCCTTTCGAGACTCTGTCAAGTATAATCGAAGAATGTCGTAAAGTATGGGACGGATAAGCCCGTTTTTCTGCTAAGAAGGTTCGGATTGCTAGCTCGAGTTTGGCAAATGATTAGTTTAAAATGACCATTGTCGAAAAGTGGCGCGACTCCTATTTTTTACACGTCTGTAACAGCTGAGTTAAGCTTAAATAATAAGACTAAACACAGTAGCACAATTGGAGAACGAATACGATGCTGTGTTCTAAAAGTCGACATAATCTTCCGATGGGGTTTTTTAAAGTGTCCTTCCTATGATCCTAATTAATTTCGGGCATTTCTGAGTTTGTCGAAGTTATCAGCCGTCATATTACTACTGCGTTAAACCCTAAATCAAGTTAGACTTCGACGCTTAAGTTATTTAATCCTAAATATGCTAAGCACGATAAAGAGCGTACGGACGGGCAAGCGGGAATATGGCGGTTCACCAAATCATATATTGCCAAAAGTGAAAACTTTGGCAACTATACGTTTAGCCAGAATTTTACAGATTACAGAATACTTTTTCGGTATACTTTAAATTAACCGTTAACTATGCCAACAGGTTTATATTTCTAATATGGAATAAGTTTATTTAATTCATAAAATCCGTCTAACTCCTATCTGACAAGAAACAAATATTAATAACTAGGCATAAATGAAAGCAAATTCAAATTGGCCTAACACAGAACTATCTGTTCAGACCTCTTCCCACGAAAAGCAAAATACCAGAAGATTAATATATCTCAGAACTGCACTTGGAGTTTAGCGGACAGACTTGCCATATACGAAGTACGATTTCAATCAGAAGTCGCAAAAACGTAAAGAAATACTGACAGATGCTGCGTGACACCCGTGTGTTGCTTGAGGCCACGTAACTGCAGGTGGAAAGCATTAGATGGCTCCTAGTTTCTATTCAATAGCCATTGATTCTATGCTTTATATATATATATATATAGAGGGAATAGAGTAACCAGAGAGGTAATCACATGGGCCGCCAGTAGCAGTTCGTCCATGGGATTGGTAAGGAACGCTCTAACGCTACGGTCGTGACAAAGAACCAAGTTATTCGCCCCCTGGTCTCTGATCCTAGATGTGCGCCAACATGCTGTTTATCAACCCCGAGGGATGCTTGGCTAGACGCAGCTAGAACAAGCTGCCCTCTCCTATAGCCCTCGAGTAGGTCTAACACTTAGCCCCGTTATTCGCTTCGTTCCTTTCAGCCATTTGTTCGAATCCTCCGAGTGGCTCAGGAAGGAGCTTACCATTTTTAGATTTGAAAAGTGAATATTGCAATATAACTCCAGTATCAATTCGTATATGTTTGCAACTATTCTATATTAAAGTCACAAGATAAAAATGTACTCCTAAAATTACACTAAAAAAATAGAAATGTTTCAAATTTTAGAAACTTACTAAATTGACACATGCAACAACGTATAATTCAATATATGTACCTGCTACAGCAAAAATATTCTTCTCTAGCTTTAGGTCTCCACCATTTAGAAACTTCGTTATTTTTCGAAATGAGTTGCTAACCGTTTAGGCAGAAACACTTCGCTATTTAATCCTTAAACAAAATCAGCTTCTACTTCTTTGGAGGGACTTTGACTGTTGAAGTCCACTTCAATGCACTTCAATCTCGACCCATAATATTTCACCGGCCCAGGAGAGCTTTTTTCTTGGGTAACGTAAAAAAAAGTGACGTTACATTTAGAAAAAGCAATCAGCCACACCGCGTCTCAGTTTCTTGACGGGAAATAGCAAAATTGTTATACGAGCAGCAAAGCAACAACGAAAATTTGTTATTAGAACAGACTTCTTTATCCTTCTGAGCTTCACTATCTATGCTGTACTACCAGTCATTCATAAACTTGTTTAGCCTAGATTTCATGCTTCACTTGAAAAATAATAGAGACATATAGCTAAACCCCAACGATTATATTGATTTAGATCGGCAGTTGTAAGAAATGGACGGTTACACAACCTAAATCAATCAACACAACCACGGTCCCCACTGAAGATGCCCCTGAAGCTAACGTACATTTCTCGTTGCGTATCAGGGCTATCTCCACTCAATCTTGTTTTCACCAAAAAACAGTGGGCGTTTTCTATTCTGGGTGTAATGGGAAAATGGGGATATCTGACCAGGGGCTGTCGTCTACCGTCTCCTGCCAGTCTCGTCCTTTTTCGGACCCAACCTAACTGAAGTGTGACGTAACATTTATCTCTTTTAGCCTCTCTTTGGGTTCTCCTTTCTCTTTTCTTGTTTCCGCGCACTACGGCTTTTTTCATGCTCTTTCTCTTGCAATGTCCAACCCCCGCCGCCGTCGCCGCCACAATCACCACCTCAACAACTCCTACACCCCTGACCCTCCCCTATTTCGCCCACCTCCATCTTTGTTTCTTAGACACATTTTTTTGCCCCCTTCTCTTTTCTTTCACTCGTTCCCTTTTTCATTCTGTTTCCGTCTGATTTTCTCTTCTACGGTCCTTCCTAGTCTGCTTCTTCAGCTTATTCCTTTCTCGCATGACCTTGGCCTTGTGGCCTTCGCTACTTTTTTTTTTCGAATTTCATTTTTCCTTTCTGTCAGCGAGCCTCTGTCAGTTCCTATTTATGGAGCGAGGTTACCCGTCTAGGCATTTCTGCCATCGTGTGAGGCAACGCGCCCGCACATCCACTTACCGTTTGTCGCTCACCGTTCCTTTATTAGGCGAAGAAACTTACTAGCGACAGACAGGCTAGCAGACTGGCTTGCTGGCTGACCGATCAAACAAGTGCTACCGGGGGCGGAAGGCGGGAGGCTGGGGGTATTTTTTCTCGTCTCTTCGTTGCCACTATCTCAGGCTCTCTTCATATTTTTTTTTATATTCTCTTTTTAATCTTCTGTTTTCCGCTAGCTGTGCCGTTATCGGTGGCTTATAGTCTTCTACTGCCTGTTTTTCAGTCACCCGCACAGTACGTACAAATACACACGGATATAGACATACACAGAGACGCACGTGCTCCTATTCGCTCTCTCTTTGAAGCTGGCGGTGGGTAACCCCTCCTCATTCTTTTTCTGTTGTGGAAAGCAGCAGAGGTGTCGGCTTCGTGTCCTTCGCCGCCTTCTCCTGCCTTTTCTATCCGCTGATTGTACTTGTCCCTATCCTTTCGGAAGCATCTGATCGCGTCTTTTTTCCGTTTTCTCTTCGGACTCGTTTCTTTTTCTAAGAGGCGGGAAAGCGCTGCTCTGGGAGCCGAAGGCGCAATGTGTCGGGGCTCTGACCGTGCTTCTGTTCTCCTTCTCCTCCACGACCCTTCCCTCTCTGTCGGTCTGTCTGTCTCCTATTCGCTCCCGCCACTCACGCCTTCCCGCTGGGCTGTTCTCCTTTCTTCCAGCTGCTTCCTGTCGTCCTGCCACTCTTCTTCCTTCTTCGCTGCTGTTTCTGCTTTCCCTACCTCCGCCCTCTTCCTCGTCCACTCTTGCCCTGTTCTATTCCCATAAAGCAAGTGGGCACCGTCGACAACGCCCGTCAACTCAATAACGGAACCAAAGGGAGTTTCCCGCCGATGCTTCCGTTTACCGCTGTTTTCTTCCTTTACCCTTTTTTATTCTCATTTCTGCTACCGACCGCCGCTCTATCCGGTCTTCGCTAGAAAGTAGGAAAATGGGGCAAGACGACACGAGGCAGGAGACGGCGCCGAGCCAGGAGATATCGTAGAGAGCATTGAGTTAGGTAACAGTATTGCCGTTGGGAAAAGGGAAAAAGAAACACAGCATACCGACATACGTATGCACACAAATGCGCAAGCTTACACAGGCAAACTCTCACCGCCGAATAAATCCAGCACTCACTTGACATGCTTGGGTGACAGATCCCTAACGTCGTCATCCTTCCTTTTTAAGATTCATACACCTCCTTCCTAGCATAATTTTGTTTCGTACAGACAGCGGTTTTGTTACTTGTGTCGTAATTGTCTATGGCCGCCTGTTACATTTGCTTTATTTTTTCATGTAAGGCCAGAAATTGAAATACAGCGATGGGCTTCCAAGAACATCATGGACAACAGCGTATCAAGATATATAGGGGCGGGGCCCGACAGCGCTGCTCAAAAAAAATCATAGAAGGTGTAGGGTGTAGGATACAGAAGCCCGGGTACAGGGGTATTAGGGTAGAGAACTGCAGAAGGTGGTAATGATGGTCGCGCTGGTGAGGAGTAAGGCGGCACGCAAACGGGTGGGCAAGCGGTCGGGCGTCTGTACCGATGAACAGAGAGAAGTGGAGAAAATGAAGGGATAAAAGGACGACGCTGGCCGCCGCCACCGCCGTTACAGGAAGGACGACAGCAGAGAAGAAAGAAGGAACAACAGGAGAAAGACGAAAAGGAGTAGAAAGGAAAAGAAGAAAAGAAGAAGAAAAAGGTCGCGGACTTCCGGGAAGGGACAAGCGGGAATGATAGCGGAAAAGGAAGAAAGAAAGAATGAAAGACGCCAGACGCTGCAATTGCCCTTCGAGCCGCCGACGTCGTCGACAGCAGCCGCTACGGCTAACAGCTACAAGCGGGTGTTCTTTCACGTCAGAAGAACGACCACGTGGCGACCACGTGCATCACACCTCGTTTTGCCTTTACCCAGTACCTATCAATACCGTTTTCAGGACAATGCTATGGAGCAAATTTTTTACTACACTTACTGAATAGGTAGCTCGATTTCAGTATATAGCAAAAACTCATAGCGTTTGTGGAGATAGATAAATTATTTTTCGTATGAAAGAAAGCTTGTAACAGCTCTTGCGCTATATTTCAGCTCATAGATTGGTTTACTTTGTTAATCCTCTGATCTAAACTATTCCCTAATTAAAATTCTTACAACACCTTTTTCGTCCTTTATCAGCTAATCAACTATCATTTGAAAACTCCTTACTCCTCTTTAAAGTAGATTTCAACTAATTACAATTGAAAGCAATAAGCACCTCCATTAGGCTTTGTTTTTAATTATGCCAAATTCACTGAACATAGATTTTGTCCTGCTTATCATTTTTTGTCCGTGTAGACAAAATACTACGTCGGACCGTTTAATTTTTGGGGACATTTCATAAATTTTCATCGTTATCTGTAGCTTGTATATGGTTGTTCATTTGGGTGAGAAATCACCACCCACAGAGAATCTGCGTCGCTTAAGGATTACTCTTACTTATCTTAAAGTGCAGCGGGTAGCAGGATTCATTTGCCCAGGCAAATTTTATTTGACGGCCATACCATGTCAGTTAAAATCCCTAGACATTACGCCATGCTCCTGATACTTTACTCTTAGTCAATAAAGTAACGATTTACTTTGACTGAATGCAAGCACTTTTTAAGGGCATTTGAGCAGACGATCGTTGATTATTATAGGCACACGCAACCCATTATTTGCGGACGTGCCGTACATCGAAAGTTTCGCAGTATATAACTTGATTCTGAAATAACCTTTCCAAGCTTTGACTGCATAAACGGTGTGAACCAACTACTGCCTGAGCATTCCGCCTTTTGAATGTAGACTTTTTTATACTCAATAAAGCAAATAGTATTATCTACGTTAAAAGAATGATCGTGAACTTAGAGTTCAGGGCAAGCTGCTATTATTTCTCGTTTAGCTTAGTAACCGCTGGGAGACGTCGACATTGTTACTATTTTAATATCTACACATATTTCAGCCTTCCATTTATTGCACACCACCACATACGTCCACACAAGCCGCTCTGCGGGGCATTATTTGCACCGCTGACTATCAACAAAGCTACGTTCGAAAGCGCGTTCAAAACAGATTCAGACAACTCTTCAGTATCGGTGAAGAAAGCATGTGTTCACGTGTATGGGTACCTTTTCCACTCTTCCTGAGGTGATCTATTCAAATAATCAGAGGCAGGCTGATTTCTGGTTTAAACGAACACGGCTCATTCAAGCCCAATTAGAATTTGTCACATTTTATTGTCCCAAAAGCAAAAGCAGCTAAGTCGACTTCAACATCGCATCGGCAGAAAGCGGCTTGATAGGATCGGATATTGGCTACTTCAGACTGCTGTGAAGAATACGGTTCCCTGGGTGATGGGAGTACTAACAACCATGAGATATGTTTAGAAGTGGCGATTTTATGACCTTTATGAACGAAACGAATTCGATGAGATGGATACCTTGATCAACTTGTGCTGGGCGAACGATAGGTCAGCATCGCAGCGGACTTCGCTGACACTGTCTTCAGAAAACCAAATTCTCAAGTGGCGATACGTGGCAGGGCAGTTGTGCATACTCTAACTAGACGGGCGAGTTCGTCTTAGCTCTGCGAACCTTTATCTAGGTGACCTGAAAGCTGAACACGTTAACTTATACAGGGCAGGTTTAAGGCCAGCTGAAAGGTATTATTTTATAAACTTTTCATAAACTGATCGTAGGCCGCAGTGGTACTAACAGTGGATACACTTCATTTAAAGGTTTAACGGAATTAGGTACTGATATGCCATAGAAATATACGTAGGACAGCTATTCTGTGCACTTTAGCATGAACGCCTTCTATTTGAGCAGAAAGAACTCAGTCAAAAATTTACCGTGCAATCAGCGAATACGATGTCTTTTGTTGGTGATGATTACGAGCTTTCTATTGACAAATAGATCGCTCTTCCCTTAGACCAAAGCCAACGCTGCGATGCTATTTGTGTTTGTTTCATTAGATTTGATCAGAAAGAAGAGAGAATCGTTCCAATCAACAGTAAATCAAGTAGTTATGCCTCGTTGTAGATAATGTTAATAAACAGATATAATTTACAACGATGCTTTCCGGGCTTCCGAAATGATGATTCGAAAACACGGACGCCTCGAATGGGCTCGGCCGCCTACTTTGGAGAGTGAAAGCGGACAGCAAGCCAAACGTAGTCAGTAAGGCGTCATAGTCGGCCGGTTGATTTTGTCCTGTCAAGGTGCTGCCCCGCACCTCCTCCGCCTCATTCACTGTTTCAAGAAGCATCTTCAGTAGTCAAATGTATACGCGCACTGCGAGATACCACAGTTGCGGATAGGAGGCGCCTGTATAATTTGTTCCCATTTGACCTGCATATATACGAGCGAACAGCGTTCGGCGGCTGGACGCCGGCTCGAGTCGATATTAATATGCCGTCTTCTCTTTTTGCTAACTAACGAACAAGTGGGCACGAATATTTATTTGCGTTTATATGTCGACAGAACACCGCCTCGCGTCGCTGTTTCTCAGTAGCCTCTCGCTGACTTTTTTTGAATATAGACGAAATCCAACCTAAAACTAACCGAACTTTACGTGGTTTAAGATGTCCGATATGTTCATCCGCTGGTTTTCATTGCTTCCTAGGGAAGATGTGTCGGAGGCAGGGGTAGCTTCATGTCGAGTCAGAGTCTAAGGCTGAATCAGAGGCGACCGTAGACCACGACCAAAGTCTGGCGAGACTAGCCAACTAACCTGGACATCATGGCGAGCACAAATAGTCAAAGTTATGGCTGACAAGCAGGAGGGTGGAATGGCCTCCAGAGGGAGACCAAATGAGAAAAACCCAGCAAAGTATAACAGGCAGCAGCCGCGGCGCTAGTGGCGGCGGTGGTGGTGGCGGCAGCAGCAGCAGCAAGACCATTGGGGTACCACCATCGGCTGCTGGGTCGGCCTTCCTCTGAGCGCTGATCCCGTAACCGACGGATACAGCGTATCAAACGATATCAAACACAACTCACTCGGTTCTCATGTGATGCTGTGATAGCAGAGACACCAAATGCGATCGTCGCTCTCAGGGAAGTCTTGCAGCGGGCGGTGGGGCGTTGCAGCCGACATCGAAGCGCCTTCAGCGTCAACTACTAAACTGATACTATACGATACACAATGTATCCGAGTTGACACGACGATCGCGTACTACAAGTAGGGTGAAGTGGAAGAAAGCGGAGTTGACTGACTCACTCACGACAACGGTGCTCCTGCTAGTGCCTATAATATTATACATTCTCCTGGGCAATCGTAGTATCCTGTTTGGCTAACGCAGCCGTCGCCGCCGCCGCCGTTGCCTTATGTAAGGTTGATCCTGAACCTCTATGTTCAACGATCCTGCGATACGAATGCCAGTTTACAGCCCCCGCTTGACTGCCACTGGTTCGAGTCGGCAGTAACATTATGCGGGCGTGAGAGGCGGAATATTATGCCAGCAAAAAGTACCTCATCCGTACTTATACAAACAAAGGAAGAATATATCCACTGGGTTACGGTGAACTAACATTGAACTTAAGGAAACGTCTGATCCATTTTTTGTAATCTTTTCGGCACGGACGAACCATGTTTTTGCTTCTTACCCCTTAAATAAAACAGGGAGCAGCTTTATTAGCAAAAGCAAAAATCTAATGAGTGAACTGTAGTGTTAATTCCTCCGAAGTTGCAATTCTTTTCTTCGTTTAGATTAGGTCTATTTCAGTGAACAAGGTTAGCTTTCAGCGTCCTGAAATGGACCTAGCAGAGATATCATGGGTATTTTCTAGCATGTAAGTTCACCGCAACCTCCCATTACCTCCCTTCAGTAGGCGACACCCTTCACAGTGTCTGAATCTCTAGCAGAATTCCACGATCAACGCATCTGTAGTCCAGGGGTTTGATTCGCGAGAAGACGCCACCCATTCTTTGGCCAGTATACCTTCTGCTGGCCGGACGAAACATACATACATCGCGTGAAAAACGATAGCAGTCTCATGGTTCACTTAAGTATAGGGATGCCTTCCGCGCGAAAGCGAACATGGCCGCCGAGCGATATTTTAGAGGGAATAAGGATCCAATGAACTGAGGATCAGAATCTAAGTACTGACTAACTTAGCAGCTGAACTGTAATCTCACAAGTAGCTAGTACACCATTTCGAAAGCTCTGAACGATATCCGCCACATTGAGCTGGCCATCACATCGCTAAAGGTTTGTCTTTTCAGTTGTTTCCAATCAAATACGACCATAATCTCGTACATCGTCTACGTTAACGCAAATAGTTTTCTTTTTTACCTTATAGAGGTATTTAGCGAATAAAGCAAGACTCTTACTTGTTCAGCGGTGCACTATTTCAAGCTTTGCAAATTCGCGCATAATTCATACATTATACACAAATGTTCATACTTCGTAACATCGCAGGCCTCAAAAAGCCTGTTGTCATTGGACCTAGTTGACAGCTCAGTATACGCTCGTGAACCTGTTTTTGAAATAATAAGACAATTGGTCCTAGTGCATTTACAAACGCAGCGGTCAGCTATTTTACTGACTCCATTCTAATAGAGACCTCATGAAAGCGTACAAGGAAACCGTTACACTCGACCACAGTCATAAGCGGATGTTATCGAGCTTCGGTCGGGTGTTGGTGTTCTGTGAAGTGACCGCGGTTATATAATGAGAAGAGTGGCTCATTTGACTCATAATACTGGTTAATGCCTAGGTATTCAGAGGGTTTTTACAACCATAGAAACGAATGGTAGAAGCACACACACATTGGCTATTTAGTACGCTGAATTATGTTACTCAACGTAGAAGATGATTAGGTAGTGACTGTCTCTAATGCTGTAACACCGTTAACAGATTGGCCGAGCCTTGGCAGAGTCCGGTATTACCTTTGAATGTTGTTTATTTATTCACAGATATTTTGTAGTATACGTTTTTTTTTTTTTTTTGTTTCTTTATCTAAAGGCTTAATCGTTCAAGGCACCGCACCGGGCTCTTGTAACACGGCTGTCCTATTCAAATATCGGCCATCATATTTGCTGCAGGATCTTTTGTTGGTGATACAAGCCGTCAATACAGTTTAGTCCGGCCAGACGTTTGTGATCCGCAAGCAAACGAGCCCGTTCAGCCCGACCAACTTATTACAAAGCAGAACTTAAGAGGCTATCATGACAATTTATATAAATTACATACATAAAAATGCAAATAATTTTGATCAAAATGTATTTTGTAGGATTCCACTTACAGCTCATATGTCGAAGTATGGTGCATATCTTAATTAATGGCATCTATTTATCATACGTATAAATCTATAGTCTACCATGTTATATTTTGAGTGCCGACATTAGGTCAGGAGAAAGGCTCCCACCATTGCATTGGCACAACTTTCACAGGAGATTAGGTCCCGACTTATATTCTAAAATTTAGAAATCTATCCTAGTCTATTCGTAATTTGTCTGAAAATCCAGTGCAAAAGTTCATGATCATGTAGCTACAACAGTGACTGTTGCAGGTCCTGTATCTTGATCTGGGTGGGGTATACTGATGAGTGGGCCGTCTGCCTGCGTCAGGCGGGACTGGTTTACAACCAAAACCCAAAATCTTTGAAACACCGCCAGCGTTCGTACTCGTACTCGAGCGCATTGTCTGCCTCGCAGTGCCGCTTGGAGTCCTCGCCTGTGGCGAATCAGTCGCTGTTTTTTGGATGGCGGTCCTGATATGGCTCAAATTAGAAAAGATCGTATCTGGCCAGAGCGGTGAAATTCCAGATGGAACACAGGTGAAAGCAGTGAAATGACTGCTCGTCTTCCTTCGGCTAGCGACACTTGACGCAGGACACACGTTTATTGATCTGCATAGACAAATCAAAATTTAATCCCACACTCGAGACCCTTGGCCGGATACCGAAACGAGCCAGCTTGCTTAGGACTAATGTCAAATTTATATCAAATTTAGAAGTTCTATTTGAGCAAATGCCACGTATAAACGAATTTCGTCCAGCGGATAATGTTTATTGCCACTATTAGTGTAGCGGAGGAGAGAATACCTTGAAACAATAATACAAGCCCCTGCATCCGCAGCAGCAAGCGACTCAACATTTAATTTTTTACGCTCTGCAAGCTGACAAAATGGCGATAGAAGTGAGCAGAGACCAACGGTGCGGCTATGCGTGTGCTCCTATGAACGTGCGTGAAGCCTGCGTCCATGCGTGAGAAACGCGGTTACGGGAAGCGATGCAGACGTAAAATCAATTTTTAACTAAGCCCCTTCTCCCTAACCATTGTCGCTCGAACTTTTCCAAGAGAGGAATTATGGAAGGGGCTAAAAAGAGGGCCCGGCAGACAGACAGACAGACGGACAGATGAAAGGACAGATGGACGGACGGACAGACAGATAGGCGTTCGCCGTGGCTCCCATTATTCAGTACGCCGTCGCCCGTTCGCCTGCCTGCCTGCCTGCCGACTAGCTCGCGCACTCGGCTTGGCTGTACTGAATAGTACTGTTAAGTAGGAGCCCTCATCCGAGCAAGAGCAAGATGACATTTTTAATTTGAAATTCTTTTCCCTGAATGCCGCATTGCCCGGATCGGTGCTTAGCAAACAGCGAGTCACAACGCTGGATAGATGGATGAGCGCAAAGATGAAAACAGGCAGAGGACTGCTGGCATCGAGAGCCGGCCACAGGGAATAGTCAGAGTCGTCGACGGAACCAAGACGGAAAGCGGCCTAGCTGCTGTATCGCTTCGTACCTAGTCTGGTCTCGCTGTGCCAAATTGGCATAGCTTTTGGAGAGACAGCAGTAGCGTCAACACCAAAGAGGCTACTGCAATGACGGAAGCAGCCGGCGTTTTGCCGTCGTGTCGAGTGGGTTTGCGTTAGGCTGCGTGTGGCGGCAAGGAATGCTGCCAATCAGCAGGCCTTGCGACTGGAGCTCTTCTTTCTTAGACCACTACCCGGCCTGCACACGCGACAAAGCAAACGGAAAACGACCCAACTCCATTTTTTCAAGAAAAAAAGATGAACCGAACAGAATGTCGTCGCACAGACGAAAAAAAGGCTTACCCTAAGTGCCTTCCGTTATCATTTCTTCATCTATCGTCCCCTATCCATCCTATTTTAAGATGAATGATAATTTTTGTAAAACCATGTTGTCCGCCAGCAGCAGTAGGCGTAGAAGCATCAGTTCGCGCGTAAATAGGTTAGGTCAAGTGACGTTTATTTCCCTAGTTCGTTTGTGCCCAAATTATCGTTGAAGGGTACGGAAATTACGATGGTAATGAAAATGATACTTCCATTTACCATTGCGACGCGTTTTTCTTTTGGGTACCAGGTCCTGCTGTGTTCGTAGGTATAGTCTCGAGATAAATAACAAGCGATCGGATACATCAGTATAGAGAATTTGCTGAATGGAAGAAGAGTACAAACATTATAAGAACAGAAGTAGTGTCACATCCGCCTCTTTTTTACAGAGCTGTAATAAAGGACATTCGATGATCTTACAAGGGTAGGAGCAAAACGAATATCGGCGTTGGCTAGCAAAGTTGGGTTACAGCTGCTGGCTGATAGACGACCGACAGACTGGATGGCTGGGGATGGTTCAGGGGGTGCTTGATGATTGCCAATGGCATTAAGTAGGCGAATGGGATGACGCTAAGTGCGGATGTCTTAGTTAGAATCTCTTAGAATCAAATTTACATTTTTTGCAGCTGGAGTTGTAGTGGCGGGAGTTGGGGGGGAGGGGGGGGGGGGGGCGATCAAAGCGCAAAGTGAGCGAACTGCTGTCGGGATTCGGGCGGCTAGCGAGCGGGAGGTGGGGGCAACTGGAGTACGTACGGCCAGCGGTACTGCTACTGGCTATGGTGGAGCAGACGCGTAGGTAGGAAGATGACGACGACATCAGGAGGGGATACGCCGCTGTTGGTAGCGGCGATGGCAGAAGCGGTGGCAAAGGCAGCGGTGATCGTCGTTGTCCCTTTGAAGAAGCGCGAGGGCGGTGACGACGCAGTGAAAGATAAAATGAGATTAAGGTCTAATGCCAACTATTGATTGGCGCGAGGGGCAGCATTGCCACTGCAGCGGTATGAGGGGATGAGGGTGGGGTTTCCTAGTGGGAACAAACCGATGATCCACCCTTAACACAGCACCAGTCCCCAGCAGAAATGCCCCCAAAGTTGCTCTGAACGACGCAGGCTACCGTTCTACAGTGAGAGCAATTGAAGACAGTAAGCTCTGAACATTTTTGCTCATCCAATTACCGTTGCTTCCAGTGAAGGGCCCAGTAACTTGCCTCGTCTGGCCGATTGTCAACGAATTGCTCGTTCTGGTCTCTATTCCAGCGCCAAGCTCGAGTTAGGCCAGGTTTTTTCCGGCGCTTTCTGGTCGCCGATCGTGACGGCTATTTCTACAGAGTATGAGTAGCATCTTCTCTTGTACTGTGTCTTGTTCATTGAGAAACAAGGTCGGAATGACGCGGTGCGCTCATTACATATGAAGCCCAGAGGCGCAGATGAACATGGTGGTATGTGGTTTGGCAAGGTAGGATGCATTGTTTTCCATTTTCTTGGTTCTCATTTGACAACGAATCAAATCACAATGGCAGGACGATGTGATCCATTCCAGTGGTGAGACTGCTGTTGTCGCTACCGAACAGTAAAAATGCACAGAGTGCCAATGGTAATGGTGAAGCAATTTGCCAGTTCGAGCGGCGCATCGCAAACCTGCTCCCTCCTTAACAGTGTCCCAAAAGCTCCCCGAAAGTGCTTCCCAAGAGCAGGCAGAGCCTGCGTCCGTTTTTAAGCCTCAACCGTCGGCGTTGGGCCCCTTCCCAACGCAGTCAGCCAGTTCCCCACCTACCCACCCATATACACTCAATCCACCCATCCACCCAGCAGCAGCAGCAACGAACCAACCCATCCCATCTACCCTCGACGATTGCGACGTCGTCGTCCGTCGAGTCGACAGGACAGAACGAGATGTTGGCTGCAGCTGCTGGGTGGCGGCGCGAGCCTGTCCCTGTGCTGCTGCCCATCAGCGAAGCCGCCCTTTCCGCAGGTTCCTTTCCTCCTCGGCAGCCGGTGGCAGGCAGACAAGCAGGCAGCCGACGGAAGGACGGACGAACGAGTCCACCAACCAAGCACGCAAGCAACGAGCGAACGGGCGGGTGACTTGCAGCTGCAAGACTGCTGCATGCCTGCTTCCTGCTGATGCCTTGCAGGCAGCCAGCAAAGTAGCTGCCGTTCAGGAACGACGTGGGCCAGGACCAACAGCAGGACGACGACGATGCTGGCAGCAGCCATCTATGTGCCTGCCCGTGTGTGTATAGGCCTGTTTGTATGTGCGCGTGTTGTGTGTGTATGTAGCTGTCGGGGAGAGATGTAGGATGAAGCAAACGGGGGGTCGGATTGGCTGGGGCATCTAAATTGGGGCGCACACAGCAGGAGGGAACAGCAGCAGTGGCAGGGGCCACACAGCTATCGTGGGCAGGGCGAGAGGGAAAGGATATGTAGCAAGGGGAGGGCTGTAGGGTGGGGGGCTACCCTGCAGCGCTGCATTACTACTGCCGCTGCTGCTGTGACTGCTGCCTGCATTAATAGCACGCACATTGCAATCATCGTAGTGGCAACGGACGCTTGGTCGATCGGTCGCTCGCTGACTGCCTTCGAAGGAGAACACCACGATCTCCGCCACTCGTAGCATGCGTTGGGGCACTGTCTGTAGTTGCAGTAGCAGAGGCCGTACCGTATCAGCGATAACACACAAGAGGAGTTCTAGCGAATAGCAGTAGTAGGCAAGAGACAGTACGAGCAGCAGAGGCAACTGAGGCCAATGGACATTCGTCCGTAAAGGGCTCGCCTTATGTTGACGGCTCGTACGCTCTCACAGCTGCTTGCTGCCTCGATTCGTTCGGCCACATGTACCTCAGACACAGATTTGTTGGTTACCGTTTTCTCTTCACATTATTAGTCCTTTTGTGATCACCATCCTACACTTCTGTTAGACTTGCAGGTGCATAGAATAAAGCGAGGTGGGTATCTCTTTAGGTGAAAGTAGCGCGATCAGTATTATCACAGGTGGTCTATCGCTGTGCACAAAGAGTGTGTAATAATGGCATCTTTGTTACCATACATATTTCAATAATAAGTATACTGATCTCACACCTTTTTGCACGCGCTTAAAATCCCTAATACAGCCTTTTAACCATACCTAATTTGTACCTAAAACATGTCACCTTTAAATTGTTGAGCCATTGCTGTGCATGGACGTGAACGCGTACCACAAAAACGTTGTTATACGACAAATGTAATTTATATTACCGCTTCATCATCTACAAAAACAGACCTCATGAAGCTCGTACGGTCTTCAGATTTGGAACGCTGATAGTCGTTCGGAATTATCAGAAGCCCATTTCAAACTGAAAAGTTTGTCCGGCCTGCCTTTTTCTACTTTATGCTATGACACAGGGACTGCTGCTGGTCGGGTCGCTTTGTAACTTGGTGCTTTGCTGCCGGATATCCTATGGTCCTAGTTAAGGGCCGTGTGCGAAAGGACAACCTCACAGCAGAGTCTGGCCTCTTGTGAGCCTGTACAGGCGCCATGTGCACTGCACTGTGCACACTCAAAATCGATATTATTAAGCCCTACGCGCTTTGCCGGGGCCGAAGAGCGGGAAGCAGCGGGAGAGGGCCACCAGGACCAACGAACAGCGGTCCTTCCAACCCCGAGCTGGCCGCCGAAGGGCAACGGGCACAGGCCCGCGGGCGCCGGCGCAGCCTGCTGCCGCTAGTCGTCGTCGTCGCGGTGCTGGTGATGGTAGTAGTAGTGGGTATTTCGGGTAGCTGCTGACCGGGAACCAACATGGAGCAAGAAGGCCTGGGGGGGAGGGGGTGCAGGACGGAAGGGCATCAAAAGGGGCAAAGGCCTGGGGTATAGATAGAAGGGGACTTCTAGAGGGCCTAGGGGAGGAGGGGGTAGAGTTCGGTAGAAGAGCTGCAGCAGTGAAGCTGCTAGGCGAACGAGGCTCCGGCTGGCTCTAAGGGATGTACTGGCATGAACCGGCAGGGGGCGCGCAAGCCGACGGGGCGAGCAGAGCAAACACATCCATATCTCTCTCTCTCTCTCTCTCTCTCTCTATATATATATATATATATATATATATATATATATATATATATATATATATAGAATTATAATTTCTTTGCAATAAGCACCCTCTTCTGCCTGCCGGTACTTCACTGCTGGTTGCCGTTGTAAACTGACATTGAACGTTGGATGGTCGGGCGCTCCGGAAAGTCGACGAGGACAGGGGCCGGTGAACGAATGAGGGTAAACCGAGAGAAACAACGAGGCACACGGGCGGCAGAGTGCGAGCGATTCAGGCAGAGAACGGAAAAAAGAAGAGAGAAAAACACGGGGAAGAGAGGCGACGAAGCTGACCAGATTGAGAACGGCCTTCCATTTAATCCAAGCATTGACTTGGACCGGTTGTTGACCGCTTTTGATTACCAACAACAACGACGGACTGAGCAGCAACAGAAATGGCGGATCTAGTAAGCGCCAGTCGATGAAACGCCACTGCAGCACCAGAAACTTTGGAGAACTGAACTAGTATAACAGGGTAAACATTATTCACTTGGCCGGTGGCATTTGTTTGTAAATTCACAGTCATCGTACCTTTCGTCTGTGTTTAGGTTTTGCATTTCGGTAGTAGCCTAATAGTGTGCAAGCTAGTTCTCTATCCTAGCATCTGCCTACACATGAAACAGTCTTGTCACAGTCAGGCTCGTCAAAAAGTCCCTAAACGTGATAACGAAATACTCTTTACGGCGCAACTTTATTTGGTCTTGCTCAGTGTCCGGAGTGCTCATATAACGGAGCGTGATTTTATATCGAACTATATATCAACAGTTGGCAACACTTTTTACGGCATAGAAGAGGCAGCCGTAGTATTGCAAGCAGTTCATACAGCCGGGACTGAGCTAAGCAGAGCTGGTATAACTTACCTTAGTCTAGCCAGTCAGGCTGCCTCGCGATTCTCTGAGACAAGTGCTACATGTTCGTGGCAGCCGGCAAACCTCTCGCTAAAACAGACGCTGGCCAATTTAGTCAAAGAAACAAAGGAGCACAAGGACGTTTGCCCCCACAACTACCTACCTGGCCAGCTATTCTAACATGCACACGCTGCCGATGTGTCATAGATAAAACACAGTCACTGCCCATGAATGGTTACACCAGCATCGGCTTAAAAGCATAAAGTCTTTCTCTGCTTCATGGATCTTTTTA
Organism: Varroa destructor; assembly: GCF_002443255.2. NCBI lineage: Eukaryota > Metazoa > Arthropoda > Arachnida > Mesostigmata > Varroidae > Varroa > Varroa destructor. Next base: position 37,696,488 of record NW_019211455.1, on the reverse strand, counting down.
GCCCATAACGACGACAATGCGTAGGTGTAACCATTGGCACCCACCAACTGGCAGGAATAGCTTCGGCAGCAGATTGTTCGCCGAGCGAAAACGCTGAAGGGGGCACCTGAAGCACTCCAGGCACAGTTCGGATAGCATCAACGGAACTGGAACCAAACTACGGACGCATGATTGAACGTCTTCCTCCAAGATCACTTCTGTCTCTTCACGCAACCCCCCACAGCAAAGAGAGGCATTATCATCGTCACCGTCATCATCATCATCGTGGTGTGGCCGACGAATACAATGAGAAGAAGGAGCTTTTTCGACGCTATTTTTTCCTGCCTAGCTGCTAATGCAACTGGTATTGGTTTTCGTGTAGCGGGCAGACTGCCGGCCCGCATCCTATCCATAGCTCTATGCGACTGCTTCATCCGCGTTCCCTATTTGTTAGTTTCTATTCTGTTTCTCCATCCTACCTCGCCTCTCTGAGCTCAAAAGCCTTGCCGGGTAGTACAAAACGATTCGCGCGTCGTCGTTTGCCTATCTGCCGCTAAAACAGTGCAAGGTGAGTGAACCTTGTAGACATAATGACCATCATCATCGCCTCTGGTCGGATAGCTTTTAGCGAATATCAATACTGTTACCGCTGCTGCTGTTATTATTATTTATTCCCACACGAGGCACGATATTTACATGAATAGCATTGTGTAAAAATTTTTCTTCGCCGACCCTCAACCTAGAGCTCTTCGTAACTTTCGGATGTGAAGTCTTTTTGAACCGCCAGTGCGGAAGCTGCGAAGGAACCTCAGCAGTGTATACATGCCAGCAATATTCAGCCATAAAATGTACGATTTATAGCTTGTATCACTACGTTATTAGAGATCATATGTTCAGCCAAATCGTGTAGCAGTATCACACTGTTTTTTTTTAGATAGCAATTCCAATTGATAAATCTGGTAAATAGTAAACACTAATTAACGTCACAAAAAATACTGCATAATTCTGTCGTCGTTTTAGCCTGCGCTTGAGCTGACCTTCCCCCTTGTCACTTCCAGTTATAGCGGCTTCACTTGGTTCACTACACGGGACGTGCACTATATGGCAATATACGTAAGCCTTAAACACTACAATGTTATAAAACAAGCTGTCGCTGCAGCCGTAGATATTCTTTTTAAAACATTCTTTATACCAGTTATATATATATATGATTTTCTTCAGTTCAGCACTTATACTACTTAAGGTAGGAGGTAGACCTATATAAGTATTAATAATATCAAAATTATCTGTCAGTGATGCTATGTTTTTTCTAGTCGTCCCTGGGTGTTGCTCAACAACTGTGTTTTTGGCTCTTCCCTACCGTCATTCGATTCCTATTTTTTGCTTTATAAGCAAACATTTATGACAATAGTTAGAATAGCGTCTCTCCTACAAGCACACAAAGCATGACAAAATAGGAAAGCAGAACAATATTTGAAAAAATGGCAGACATTTTCATCATTTTGTCACGGCGAAGTTATCAGTAACTTCGGAAGTGTTTACGTTGCTGTTCAAAGGACGAATATATTTCAAAATTATCCTTAGTAGAATTTTTTCTATCCGTGCTGTTGAGGTTCGGCTATATTGGTGCTGTTTGCGGGATCCCACCTTTCTATTAGGTCATATTGCTCTGAACAACGCGTTCACGCGGTAGATAAGGCGCTGGATATGTAGGTAGTCATAATGTTGTTAAAAAAAGAATACTTGTTCATTCAGGCATAGTTTCAGGCACATCAGAGTAGATATTGCGAGAACAAAAAAAAAAAAAAAAAAATACACACTAACCATTTCTTCATGTTAGCTTTTCGACACGGTAGGCGATAGATACACCGAGGAGATATAACCCTTACAAATTCGGCTATTCAGATATTAGAAAAATGGTCCAGGATTATTTTAAGGAAAGTGAAGCCTATTTGACATGACCTATGTATGGTCCAACGTTAAAATGAATCATTTGTATCAGTAAACCTGGGTATCTACATTGCGATATGTTAGTAATTTTTATTACTCAGATTACCATTAGAAATCTCCTCCGCCGAATGAAAGATAGGTGTGTATGTACGTAAGATCATTGGTTTCTACAGTTCGTATAAGTGTGTACCAGTCAGTCTGCTTCAGCTATAGCAGCATTTTTGGTAAGTTGTTCCTGTTGGGAATTGTCGCCCTTCATATCAGAATGCCTTTCGACAAAAAAAAAAATACATTTATTCAGTTGGTGTATACACAAACATGTAAGAAAAACGGCGGTATACTGCAGCAAAATCTATTGCGGCATGGACTGGTGACAGAATTTGTGTTTAGAACTACTTAGCAAAAACAAATAACTGAGGTCGTCGGTTGATTGAGGAGTGTTGGAGAACAAATACGTCATCAAAGACAATAATGTTCCACATCCAACCTAAAACGGGTTGTGGGATACCCAATCATACTTCGGAAGCGCCTTCATGTGGGTTATGCGATATTCGTTAGGTTATCAATAATTTATTTTATCGAATATGTCTGCTGGGACGATGATAGTGATGAAATTCATAATCCTTCAGCACAAAATATGCTTAGCAAGGATGGCAGTCGTTTCGAGAAGGGTACGAAACCCTACACGAGAGACCGACTTTCGCATTGCAGACAATTTTACGAAGAATTTAAACACATTATATCGATGTATATGTTTGTTTATGAACGCCATGCTTGCTAATCGGCACATTACTCGTACGAAGTATGCGTGAGCGGCTATAGCGATCTACTGTGCTAATGGAGCAGTCGAGACGGTCGGATCTTCGCGCAGCCAGCATTAAAGGTAGCTTGCATAAACATAGGGAAATTTCACATGAGTTATTTGGATTCGAATCAGGTGACACAAACGGAGACAGACAATTTTTACTGGAATCAACCTAACGAAGGCTCGACGAATAGATCCGATTTGAATTGTAGCTATCCATCTCACTGCGTGCAGGGAATTGCAGCAGAAACGTGTAAAAGTAGCTAAAACCATCCTTGGCATAGTTATAGGCATCGTTGATGTATACGCCCTGTCCGTAAGGGTGTGCCATACATCTTGTGGGCTTTACACTGATTTTCATACCTCTGGTGAATGAAAAACGAATACCGCTGCGAAGCGGCGACTTCAGCAGAAACCTTGAGGTGGTCGCATTATGTAGCCACAGTCGATGTTGCCGAGGTCGCTGCGCTTGTCGAGCTTAGTGTCCGAAGCAGTGGAAAATCGCTTGCGACCGACCGGAATCAGAATTCCGCACGGGTCTAGCGATCAGTCAACGTGCTGGGAGAAAAGTTATCCCCTCCACCGCGTCCATCCAGCGTCGACTACCTTCCTGTGACGAGGAAGCGGTACACCATTACCACCGGCCAGTCGGTCGGAGGTGAGTCAGCAGCGGCCCCAACGCCCCCTGTGGCACACAGCCATCGCAACCCGTCCATCAAGAAGCCGTCTCCGCCGCCTCACAGGATCACCATAGCAATACGATGAAGGGGACTTTGTAAGTACGTTTACTACCGGTTCAAGTGTAAGCTGTTCCTGCGTAAATGTACGAGGACATCTGCGTAACCTGGTAGCGAGCCAGTTCCCCAGCTGGATAACAAACCACGTTTCTACAAGGCGCTCAGAAGCAGCAAGCCGAGCTTGCTTCCGATGAACGCGTCGAGACGCACGGAACCACACGACTTGCGCTGGTAGGGGCGGCACCGTTCGACGAACGCTTGCCTAGCTGGCAGTAAGGCCCCACCACACAGCCGCGGCGCCGCTTAGCTGCAACGCTGTCGCGATAAGAAAAAGTACAGCTTTACATTTTTCAGATGGCCACACAACTCTAGTCCGACACATCCCCACCTCATGCTCCCAACTTGAACCGAAAATCAAGGGACTATCGGGGTTCCAAAGCGAGCCAACGAGCGTTGACACTTACCGGGCTGCGGCATCGCAACGCCTTCGGAAATAGAGTTGGTCGCTCGTTGGCCTGCTTCGTTCATTTGTTCGTTGGTTTTTTGGATGGGTCGGTGGGGGTAACTGGCTGCCGTCAAGGAGAGCCAGCAGCGACGTGTGTGGGAGGGTCTGTGTCTGTCTGTATGTGCGGCCACACGTGTGGCCATGGTCGAAAGGGCGGAGGGGCACCACTGTCTTCCGTTGGCGCAGTCGCACGCAGTTCACGTATAACGCAGATAGAGAGAATGTAACGGTGCTGCTACGGTCCCTCCCCTTTTGTCCTCCGCTTGGTCATCAACACAAGCACCTGCATTTCGCTATTTTCAACAATAGTCATCAGATAATAACGATAACAACCCATTAGATCCTAAAGCATTTTATAATGCCACAACAGAAAAGAATCGAACTTACTTTTATGTACATCTCGAACGTTCCAATGTTTTACACCTATACACCACAAACAGTAATGTAAATATGAACGTATCACCATAACCTATTGTTTATATAAATCTGGACGTAAGTGTGAGCTCTTGACGTTCTGTATCTCCCAAATTATTCGAGTCCATAAAGGAGTGACCCTGTTATCTCTTTTTTTGCCTGAGGCAATGTTACTAATCGGCAATAGCGGACGTAGCGCGCGGAACATTCAAAAATATTATCTTTTAATGAAACGATAATCAACAAGGTCCTTTGAGAGCTCTCCTGTTTTTCGTCATGATAATTCCGTCTTTTACAGTTATAGCATTTCTCGCCTAGCCGAACCTGATTTAAACAGGTGGAATCAAAAGCTGTATTCACCGGTTGCTACACCTATCGCACACGATATGATTGAAGAATTTTTTCCGGTCTTCGCTGCAAGGTAGTGCAGAAAGATGCTAAGGCCGTTGTTTTCGTTCGCAAAATCGACGCCGGCAGACGGAGCGAAAGCTGAAGGCAGGCAGACACATTGTGATACTCGTTCCACTGGTACTAATATTACGACTACTACTGTTACCGCTACAACTACTTTCGTTCGTTCTTCGTCTTTTCTCACAGTCTCCTCAGTCGACCGCTTGCGTAACGTCAGAGAGAGGTCGAAGACGACGGCAGCGGCGGCGGAAGGGAACAAGAATAAGCACGAGGAGGAGGAGGAGGAGGAGGAGGAAGGAGGAGGAACACAATGTGTCTGCCTGCCTTCAGCTTTCGCTCCGTCTGCCGGCGTCGATTTTGCGAACGAAAACAACGGCCTTAGCATCTTTCTGCACTACCTTGCAGCGAAGACCGGAAAAAATTCTTCAATCATATCGTGTGCGATAGGTGTAGCAACCGGTGAATACAGCTTTTGATTCCACCTGTTTAAATCAGGTTCGGCTAGGCGAGAAATGCTATAACTGTAAAAGACGGAATTATCATGACGAAAAACAGGAGAGCTCTCAAAGGACCTTGTTGATTATCGTTTCATTAAAAGATAATATTTTTGAATGTTCCGCGCGCTACGTCCGCTATTGCCGATTAGTAACATTGCCTCAGGCAAAAAAAGAGATAACAGGGTCACTCCTTTATGGACTCGAATAATTTGGGAGATACAGAACGTCAAGAGCTCACACTTACGTCCAGATTTATATAAACAATAGGTTATGGTGATACGTTCATATTTACATTACTGTTTGTGGTGTATAGGTGTAAAACATTGGAACGTTCGAGATGTACATAAAAGTAAGTTCGATTCTTTTCTGTTGTGGCATTATAAAATGCTTTAGGATCTAATGGGTTGTTATCGTTATTATCTGATGACTATTGTTGAAAATAGCGAAATGCAGGTGCTTGTGTTGATGACCAAGCGGAGGACAAAAGGGGAGGGACCGTAGCAGCACCGTTACATTCTCTCTATCTGCGTTATACGTGAACTGCGTGCGACTGCGCCAACGGAAGACAGTGGTGCCCCTCCGCCCTTTCGACCATGGCCACACGTGTGGCCGCACATACAGACAGACACAGACCCTCCCACACACGTCGCTGCTGGCTCTCCTTGACGGCAGCCAGTTACCCCCACCGACCCATCCAAAAAACCAACGAACAAATGAACGAAGCAGGCCAACGAGCGACCAACTCTATTTCCGAAGGCGTTGCGATGCCGCAGCCCGGTAAGTGTCAACGCTCGTTGGCTCGCTTTGGAACCCCGATAGTCCCTTGATTTTCGGTTCAAGTTGGGAGCATGAGGTGGGGATGTGTCGGACTAGAGTTGTGTGGCCATCTGAAAAATGTAAAGCTGTACTTTTTCTTATCGCGACAGCGTTGCAGCTAAGCGGCGCCGCGGCTGTGTGGTGGGGCCTTACTGCCAGCTAGGCAAGCGTTCGTCGAACGGTGCCGCCCCTACCAGCGCAAGTCGTGTGGTTCCGTGCGTCTCGACGCGTTCATCGGAAGCAAGCTCGGCTTGCTGCTTCTGAGCGCCTTGTAGAAACGTGGTTTGTTATCCAGCTGGGGAACTGGCTCGCTACCAGGTTACGCAGATGTCCTCGTACATTTACGCAGGAACAGCTTACACTTGAACCGGTAGTAAACGTACTTACAAAGTCCCCTTCATCGTATTGCTATGGTGATCCTGTGAGGCGGCGGAGACGGCTTCTTGATGGACGGGTTGCGATGGCTGTGTGCCACAGGGGGCGTTGGGGCCGCTGCTGACTCACCTCCGACCGACTGGCCGGTGGTAATGGTGTACCGCTTCCTCGTCACAGGAAGGTAGTCGACGCTGGATGGACGCGGTGGAGGGGATAACTTTTCTCCCAGCACGTTGACTGATCGCTAGACCCGTGCGGAATTCTGATTCCGGTCGGTCGCAAGCGATTTTCCACTGCTTCGGACACTAAGCTCGACAAGCGCAGCGACCTCGGCAACATCGACTGTGGCTACATAATGCGACCACCTCAAGGTTTCTGCTGAAGTCGCCGCTTCGCAGCGGTATTCGTTTTTCATTCACCAGAGGTATGAAAATCAGTGTAAAGCCCACAAGATGTATGGCACACCCTTACGGACAGGGCGTATACATCAACGATGCCTATAACTATGCCAAGGATGGTTTTAGCTACTTTTACACGTTTCTGCTGCAATTCCCTGCACGCAGTGAGATGGATAGCTACAATTCAAATCGGATCTATTCGTCGAGCCTTCGTTAGGTTGATTCCAGTAAAAATTGTCTGTCTCCGTTTGTGTCACCTGATTCGAATCCAAATAACTCATGTGAAATTTCCCTATGTTTATGCAAGCTACCTTTAATGCTGGCTGCGCGAAGATCCGACCGTCTCGACTGCTCCATTAGCACAGTAGATCGCTATAGCCGCTCACGCATACTTCGTACGAGTAATGTGCCGATTAGCAAGCATGGCGTTCATAAACAAACATATACATCGATATAATGTGTTTAAATTCTTCGTAAAATTGTCTGCAATGCGAAAGTCGGTCTCTCGTGTAGGGTTTCGTACCCTTCTCGAAACGACTGCCATCCTTGCTAAGCATATTTTGTGCTGAAGGATTATGAATTTCATCACTATCATCGTCCCAGCAGACATATTCGATAAAATAAATTATTGATAACCTAACGAATATCGCATAACCCACATGAAGGCGCTTCCGAAGTATGATTGGGTATCCCACAACCCGTTTTAGGTTGGATGTGGAACATTATTGTCTTTGATGACGTATTTGTTCTCCAACACTCCTCAATCAACCGACGACCTCAGTTATTTGTTTTTGCTAAGTAGTTCTAAACACAAATTCTGTCACCAGTCCATGCCGCAATAGATTTTGCTGCAGTATACCGCCGTTTTTCTTACATGTTTGTGTATACACCAACTGAATAAATGTATTTTTTTTTTTGTCGAAAGGCATTCTGATATGAAGGGCGACAATTCCCAACAGGAACAACTTACCAAAAATGCTGCTATAGCTGAAGCAGACTGACTGGTACACACTTATACGAACTGTAGAAACCAATGATCTTACGTACATACACACCTATCTTTCATTCGGCGGAGGAGATTTCTAATGGTAATCTGAGTAATAAAAATTACTAACATATCGCAATGTAGATACCCAGGTTTACTGATACAAATGATTCATTTTAACGTTGGACCATACATAGGTCATGTCAAATAGGCTTCACTTTCCTTAAAATAATCCTGGACCATTTTTCTAATATCTGAATAGCCGAATTTGTAAGGGTTATATCTCCTCGGTGTATCTATCGCCTACCGTGTCGAAAAGCTAACATGAAGAAATGGTTAGTGTGTATTTTTTTTTTTTTTTTTTTGTTCTCGCAATATCTACTCTGATGTGCCTGAAACTATGCCTGAATGAACAAGTATTCTTTTTTTAACAACATTATGACTACCTACATATCCAGCGCCTTATCTACCGCGTGAACGCGTTGTTCAGAGCAATATGACCTAATAGAAAGGTGGGATCCCGCAAACAGCACCAATATAGCCGAACCTCAACAGCACGGATAGAAAAAATTCTACTAAGGATAATTTTGAAATATATTCGTCCTTTGAACAGCAACGTAAACACTTCCGAAGTTACTGATAACTTCGCCGTGACAAAATGATGAAAATGTCTGCCATTTTTTCAAATATTGTTCTGCTTTCCTATTTTGTCATGCTTTGTGTGCTTGTAGGAGAGACGCTATTCTAACTATTGTCATAAATGTTTGCTTATAAAGCAAAAAATAGGAATCGAATGACGGTAGGGAAGAGCCAAAAACACAGTTGTTGAGCAACACCCAGGGACGACTAGAAAAAACATAGCATCACTGACAGATAATTTTGATATTATTAATACTTATATAGGTCTACCTCCTACCTTAAGTAGTATAAGTGCTGAACTGAAGAAAATCATATATATATATAACTGGTATAAAGAATGTTTTAAAAAGAATATCTACGGCTGCAGCGACAGCTTGTTTTATAACATTGTAGTGTTTAAGGCTTACGTATATTGCCATATAGTGCACGTCCCGTGTAGTGAACCAAGTGAAGCCGCTATAACTGGAAGTGACAAGGGGGAAGGTCAGCTCAAGCGCAGGCTAAAACGACGACAGAATTATGCAGTATTTTTTGTGACGTTAATTAGTGTTTACTATTTACCAGATTTATCAATTGGAATTGCTATCTAAAAAAAAACAGTGTGATACTGCTACACGATTTGGCTGAACATATGATCTCTAATAACGTAGTGATACAAGCTATAAATCGTACATTTTATGGCTGAATATTGCTGGCATGTATACACTGCTGAGGTTCCTTCGCAGCTTCCGCACTGGCGGTTCAAAAAGACTTCACATCCGAAAGTTACGAAGAGCTCTAGGTTGAGGGTCGGCGAAGAAAAATTTTTACACAATGCTATTCATGTAAATATCGTGCCTCGTGTGGGAATAAATAATAATAACAGCAGCAGCGGTAACAGTATTGATATTCGCTAAAAGCTATCCGACCAGAGGCGATGATGATGGTCATTATGTCTACAAGGTTCACTCACCTTGCACTGTTTTAGCGGCAGATAGGCAAACGACGACGCGCGAATCGTTTTGTACTACCCGGCAAGGCTTTTGAGCTCAGAGAGGCGAGGTAGGATGGAGAAACAGAATAGAAACTAACAAATAGGGAACGCGGATGAAGCAGTCGCATAGAGCTATGGATAGGATGCGGGCCGGCAGTCTGCCCGCTACACGAAAACCAATACCAGTTGCATTAGCAGCTAGGCAGGAAAAAATAGCGTCGAAAAAGCTCCTTCTTCTCATTGTATTCGTCGGCCACACCACGATGATGATGATGACGGTGACGATGATAATGCCTCTCTTTGCTGTGGGGGGTTGCGTGAAGAGACAGAAGTGATCTTGGAGGAAGACGTTCAATCATGCGTCCGTAGTTTGGTTCCAGTTCCGTTGATGCTATCCGAACTGTGCCTGGAGTGCTTCAGGTGCCCCCTTCAGCGTTTTCGCTCGGCGAACAATCTGCTGCCGAAGCTATTCCTGCCAGTTGGTGGGTGCCAATGGTTACACCTACGCATTGTCGTCGTTATGGGCTAAAAAGATCCATGAAGCAGAGAAAGACTTTATGCTTTTAAGCCGATGCTGGTGTAACCATTCATGGGCAGTGACTGTGTTTTATCTATGACACATCGGCAGCGTGTGCATGTTAGAATAGCTGGCCAGGTAGGTAGTTGTGGGGGCAAACGTCCTTGTGCTCCTTTGTTTCTTTGACTAAATTGGCCAGCGTCTGTTTTAGCGAGAGGTTTGCCGGCTGCCACGAACATGTAGCACTTGTCTCAGAGAATCGCGAGGCAGCCTGACTGGCTAGACTAAGGTAAGTTATACCAGCTCTGCTTAGCTCAGTCCCGGCTGTATGAACTGCTTGCAATACTACGGCTGCCTCTTCTATGCCGTAAAAAGTGTTGCCAACTGTTGATATATAGTTCGATATAAAATCACGCTCCGTTATATGAGCACTCCGGACACTGAGCAAGACCAAATAAAGTTGCGCCGTAAAGAGTATTTCGTTATCACGTTTAGGGACTTTTTGACGAGCCTGACTGTGACAAGACTGTTTCATGTGTAGGCAGATGCTAGGATAGAGAACTAGCTTGCACACTATTAGGCTACTACCGAAATGCAAAACCTAAACACAGACGAAAGGTACGATGACTGTGAATTTACAAACAAATGCCACCGGCCAAGTGAATAATGTTTACCCTGTTATACTAGTTCAGTTCTCCAAAGTTTCTGGTGCTGCAGTGGCGTTTCATCGACTGGCGCTTACTAGATCCGCCATTTCTGTTGCTGCTCAGTCCGTCGTTGTTGTTGGTAATCAAAAGCGGTCAACAACCGGTCCAAGTCAATGCTTGGATTAAATGGAAGGCCGTTCTCAATCTGGTCAGCTTCGTCGCCTCTCTTCCCCGTGTTTTTCTCTCTTCTTTTTTCCGTTCTCTGCCTGAATCGCTCGCACTCTGCCGCCCGTGTGCCTCGTTGTTTCTCTCGGTTTACCCTCATTCGTTCACCGGCCCCTGTCCTCGTCGACTTTCCG